>NC_060886.1:15090607-15390607 GCF_014805685.1 Silurus meridionalis
TATTAATCTTTTATTGTCAGAGCCACCACAGGGCCCACTAGAACACTAGAACTGGAACATGTAAACATGAAATATTTAATTCCATTAAAATATTATATATCCATATATTATATATCCATATATAAATATTTCTGGAATATGTACTGGAAGTCTAAACTTTCTCACTGTGCTAAAGGATCCTGTCCACCCTGCATTACGAGTTTAATTTGCATTCAATTCTGAAAGCCCTCTCTGGCTCCTTCTACAACAGAGGACTTCCCAATTCACCTCTGCTTATACCAATTTGATCTAATTCTATTTACATGAAAAAAGTCTGCTCTCAACCAGGTTTGAGCTTATGAGCACCAAAGAAACAAACAATCCCCAATCATGTCAAATAATCAACAATAAAATTAATCTAATTGATAATCCATTTATAAAGATAAGACCCCATAGTCTACAAAGTCTTAACAAATGACTCATATTTTATTGGTTTGTAGTGAGTGACTATAAAACAATATCACTTATGTTAAAGCAGCTACAGTACAAACAGATCTTCCCTCAGCAGTACCTTTCCAACTGCACTGTGGTAAAAAAAAAAAAAGTCATTTTTTGACAACCACATCTTTCATATCCAACACCTCCCCCGGCTACAGAAACATTTAGCTTGAACTGGTGATAAATTACTTTCGTCTTTTGTATCTTAGGGGAATTTGAAAATACTTTTCTGCATTTTCTTACTACTTACTCAACATTTATTACTGCAGTACATTCTGGATTCTACCTTGAAATCAAACATTGTTAAGAATTTTTAATATACGTTGAATACAGACACATCACGCAAGAGGTTTGTACATTGAAAGTATCCTCAGAATTAATTAATTGTTCTAGGCATAATGATGGTTAACAAAGTGTGGGCTGATTAAAAATATTCCAATTAAATATCATTCAATAGACTTAAAGCATGTTTGACCTTGACTTACTAATCCACTATTCTCTTTAATTCTGGCCTTAATGGCATTCTCAGCATGTCACATACATATAGCTCATTTGCCTTGCTGCTCTGTACACAGCTTCCATACAGACACACTAGTAATTCTTGAGCTTGAAGAGCTGTAACCCCCATGCTGCCGCCTTATGGACCTTTGGCATTTCACACTGTCTGAGAGTGACTTTAGAAGATGTGTTTGGGCAGAAATTAAGAGCATTAGCAGCAGTAGACCTGACCTCCCAGTACAGAAACACAGAGGGAGACTTTTTTAGCCTCATCACCCTATGAGGAGGAATTAGCCAAAGGCTGCAGTGTCATATTAATGGAAATTCTAATTAAGCAAATCTGCTTTAACTAAATGAAAGCCACGTTTTAAAAACAGGCAACATCTGCTCTAGTGTTAATTTCTCAACAGAGGAATCAAAGGTCGCAAAAGACAAATAAAATGAAACATTCAAATAAAAAAAGTAGCAGAAATGCAAACAGCATAGTGGAACTGAATAGACAGTAGGTTATGTTGTTTGTGAGAAAGACAACAAAATGCTATTTCTATATGGAAGTGTAGGCTAATCTGCATTTTACTGAATACTTTACATACATAACCTTCATAGTTGCAGTAATCAAACCTTTCTGTGTCTTAAGGTTACTCTTATGGTCTGCTAGTTTGCCCCTGATGAAAATTTTATTATCTGTCTAAATGTATGTATGAATTATTTAGTTTTAATATTATTTTTAACAAGTGCATAAAATGTATTATGTAGACCTCTTGGAATAAGAGGAAATTAAGAGTTATATTATATCTTGCTATTATAAATCCAGGGCATTTTTTCCTATATAGACTTACATTCAAATTTAATTTGTTGCATTCACATTAATACAGACATGCCAGATTAAAGGTCATTGGCACAAATTTACCCTGATGTCACCAGCAGCAGCGTATACATTTAGCTTTTCTGTTGCATATTTATAACTGCTTCTCTGAAAGCAGTTAAATAAATTCTTAATTTTACTCCACACTATTTGCAACAGCATTAACAAACCAACTAAATTTGTGTGTTAAGACATATATGATAAAACATCTGTCTTGAAAAAATAGCATCTGTGCGGTCCAGACTCACATATGTTTACTCTAAGCCTTATTACCATCCTGTCACTTGCCTTCGAGTACATCTATAAAGGTGAGTTTTTCTCACACTTGGGCATTTACACCAGACAGTGCCTGAGGAGGGCTGGGAGGATTATCAAAGACCCCAGCTACCCAAACTACAGCCTTTTTTCACAGTACTGCCTTTGGGCAGACAGTACTGCAGTATTAGGACACACACAAAAAGACTCATAGACCGTTACTTCCCACAGGCCTTGAGGTTGCTGAATAACTGTACAGTGCTCTAGTCATACATTAATTTAAAATTTTCTTGTGGGAAATTTTACTTAATGCAAAGTGCATACTGCACTCAACACTTTACTTACCAACCTAGCCATTTATAACCCCCACTTTCACAAAAGATGGGATAGTGTGGAACATGATAATACAAAAAAAAAACTGGCTGACCCTCTACTATACTGAACTATACAATCTCTCGCAACAATATTCTGAGAATGTATTAACCTTTTTTTGGTAAACTCAACTATATTTAAATGTAAGAAATTAAAGAATTAATGCTGTTTCATCATAAACATGTAAAAAAAATATTGCAAAGTACATGTACATGTACATATACATGTTTCCAGCACCTAAAGAGCACACAGGTGTCAGAACATGGACGTGACAGAGCCATGAGAGTCAAATGTGTTTAGCACAATTATTATTGTAATAATATTAATTAAGTGTTGGCCACCTTAGACATTATTTTTTAAGTTTAGCAAGTAGAATTTTCCACCATTATTTTGATCTTTGGCTGTGCAAAGTCTTCAATTATGCAGCTGCGCAATTGTACAGGGTCACTATTGCCCACTACTACCCAAGCTACATGCCACATGCCATGACAGATGTTAGTGTTTGGACACCAGACACTGATAATGGCTTGGATGATCCTTTTTCTTTCTGGTCTGAAAAACACAGTGGTTGTTTTGGCCAAGGACTATATGAAATGTTGACTCATCGGACAACAAGACACACTTCCACTGTGTTATTGTTTATCTCAGATGAGACCGAGCTCAGATAAGCTGGCAGGTTTTCTGGACAGAGTTGATTTATGTCTTCTGCTCTGCATTGTAAAGTATTAACTTGCATCTGTGCATGCAGTGGCAAATAGTGTTCACTGACAAAGGGTTGCTGAAGTATTCCTAAGCTCCTGTCAAGATATCAATTATAGAGACATGACGGCTTTTAAAGCAATGGTGTCTGAGGGATCTGGGATCACACATATTCAGAATGTGTTTTTTGCCATGCAAACCAGATTCCCCGAATCTTTTAATTATATTGTGCACTGTAGAGGATGAAATGTCTTTGGGGAATGCTGTTCTCAATGTGCTGGATTATGTGATCATGCATCTGTTGGCAAATTGAGCCTTGACTCATCCTTGCTTTTGATGGACTAGGCTTTTCTTGGAGGCTCACGTTGTTATGTCAGCTTGTCACATTGTTATTAGTTCTAAATTGTCCCAGGTTCAACTTTTTTGATAAAAAATGTTGCAGGCATCAGTTTCAGAATAAATGTGTTCAGGAAAAAAATGAAAATGATTAGGTACAACCTGGGGTCCCTTGTCTTTATATGTTTTTGTTTAAAAGGCAGAGTAAAATTGCAAATGATTTCTTTCTGTTTTTATCTGCATTTCATTTGCCATGTCAACCTTCCTTCTTAGAATATGGCGTGCACATCGACAAATTTGTTGGCTTGATTATAGTGGTTCTTCAAACTAATTAGCAAGCCATACTTCTGAAAGAATTCCCATTTAAGGGGAATTTGCCCTTCGAACAAATGAGACAAAATGAGAGCTTTTTAGCAAGGCACATAAATGAAACTATCAAAAAATATTGGGTACTTATTATTTCGTTAAATGGGAGCAACAAATTTGTCCTTAACTGTATATAGCTGTAATACATACACGGTTTTACTATTTAAATACTTTATATTATGGTACATACTGTGTATATCTGTGTATAACTTAATGTATTAATGTAACTTAATACATTTTGATGTAACAATATATTTTAATCTATAGTTCACTAGCTTAACTAGTAAAATGCTCAACTTTTCAGAAAACATTAGCATGCAATCACATGTGTTGGTGCTGAAAAATGTCTATTTATTGTACTCACCAATGCATGAAGTCAGAGAGATGGCAGAGCAAAGAAACAACACATGAAGGCATGGACAAGAAATCTTTTTTGTCAAAGAACAATGAGAAATGAAAGTCAAATGAAGGAAATGAATTCAGTTTTAGGTCTGTTTTTCTTTTCATTGGCATAAGTAAAAGTTAAAGTGTCTGTTTGCATGTGATAGGGCAAATTCAGAGCAGAGGAGAGAGAAGGTTGAGTAAGGGAGCAAAAGTGGGAAGACACATATAACAAAGAGAGATAAAAAAAAAAGACAACTAAAATCACAAATTTCCTCCTAGGTAAAACATCTCCTTGAGCCTCTTTTCAGATCTTGTCATTTGTCAGTTATAGAATAATTTTGCTTTCTTTTCTTTTTTTTTTTTTATAATATTTTATTTGTAAACAGCAAACAGAAACTTATTTCAACCAACTGTACAAACAACAAAGTGTTTTTTTTTCATGGTAATAGGCATATTTTTTTTCATCACTGTTTCAGTTCATTTGCATTTTATTTTTACTTTTACTTTTAGCAACCAATATTCTTATAAAGCAGCTTTACAGAATTCTGGAATTAAAATTTCATAACTTCTTAGCTATAAGTATAAAGTATAAATATGTTTAGAATAGATTAGAATATAAAATATAATTGTCAAGTGCATTCAATGTTGGAAAATCTAGAACAAACCCAATGTGCACAACCTTTTGTGTTTAGATTTTGTGTTTATTTACAAATACTTTTTTGTATACAGTTCTTTTTTGCAAACTGTACTGTATAACATACAGTAGGTGTACTGGCAGTGCTATTTTGTGTTTTGTGTATTTGTCCCACACTGTCTTGTATTGTCTGGTGCACAGTCTTGTCTTGCACTCTTTGCACCCGGTTGCACACAATTCACTTTATGTGGCGAGGACATCATACTTCAGTCCTTAACTCTGTGTTCTGTTCTGTAGATTTATGTTGTTTTATGTAGCACCAAGGTTCTGGAGAAACGTTGTCTCATTTCACTGTGTATTGCGTCAATTATATTTGGTTGAAATGACAATACAATCTTCTTGACTTGATGTGTTACACACAGAAAGCACAGTCAGTGAGGACCGAGCTCCCTGAAGGGTTAAACTGTATAATCACTCTTTCTTTTTTAAACTAGGCATTTTTAAATGCTGAGTGGTTTTGGTCTGTTAAGAGACATTTGTGGAAGGCAGATGAGCCTTATGCGGGTGTTCGATTGTATGTTGGCTGTGTATAATGTGGAATTGTATAATCTTCTGAATCACTCTATGGGTATTCTCCTGTCAAAGTGAAAAGTGTGCATTCTGCAGTAGGAGGATGAATAGCAGAGAAAATATACCCACAATTATGAATGGATACGTGACTTGGCATCTATTTTGAATCATATTCAGTTGCACTTTAGGAGGAACAACAAGGTATATTTTAGCAGGCATTCTTCACCACATAACTGAATATTTTAACGAGTTTAAAATATCAGTGCAGATTCTAGAGGACAATGTCTAGTTTTATATAGACATTTCTATATGTCATTCTCAGCCTCAAAAGAATCAACATCAAAACAAAGGGTAGCTCTTGCGACACCAAAAAAAAATCTGACCTTCACTAGAGTCCAAAGTCAGTCTTTGAGAAAATGTAACCTGTGTGTGTGTGTGTGTGTGTGTGTGTGTGTGTGTGTGTGTGTGTGTGTGTGTGTGTGTGTGTGTGTGTGCGCATCTGTGTCTGCTGTCGAAATCCATTTTGTACAATAAGATAAAGATACAGGTGGATGAAATCCTTCTCTTGAACTAGACAGAGTTCTGTCTGGTTTTGTAGACTTGAGATTCAGAAAGTGAGTTTATTATGCATACATCATGCTGAATATGGACTGATTATTATAAAAAAATTATATAGAGATTATGCAAGAACATCTCTCTTATATTAGCTGTTATCTGAATGCATTTTAAAGCTAAACAGATTTTCTTTTTTTTATTATTCTTTCCTGCATCATTAGATTGCTGTTGCTTTTCAAGCCATGTACAGTTTTAGCATAATAGTCTTTTCATTAATGCAGGTAGGTTGGAATACAAAAGTCTAGAAAAACTGGAATCTATTTAATTTGGAATAGATGGTTTTAAAAAGGTCCAGCATTAAATAATTGCAGATGTACAGTGGCCCAGATATTTCTGCCTAGTGCCAAAATGATTATATATACTTTTTGTTATTTATCTGGAATTTAGTTTAGCTGTGATCAAGGCTCTGATGGCTCTTCGATGGCAGGTTATAGCAGACCTAGGATTTGACACAGTGGAGAATTTAAAATGATTACACTATTTGGTCTGCAGGAGGGAAAAGACATCTTTTTCTCACCTATAACACTCCGCAAATTTGTGGGAGGGGTTGTTGAATGACAGCCATGATTAGACATTGAACAAGCTCAATAGACAGTCCATGTGCTACAGGAAAGTGTGAGTGATAAAAAAATTACTTTCTATTCCATGGATCTGCACCTGAAGAGTACAGGCAGGAACAAGATAATTATAAGCGTTATCACTGCAAAGGAAAATGTCCTTGTAATTGGTGTACGACTCTGCCAACACCTTCCTTTTTTCATTTGCTCATCACAGCTAATTGGCCAAAATTGCACTCAGTAAAATGTAACTTTAAAAATATATTAAGCCCGGATGTCGACCTTACTGTCACTTTAAATGCCCCAGAAAAATTGCATGATACAAGTCAAAAATGAAACGTGAACAATTTGTTTTATGCCCATTATGTCTGTCTACACAGCTTTTTTGGGCACAATGGATTATGTACAGGATATTCTCACAGTAACTCTTTAATTAATCCACACTTCATAAGGTTATGTCTAATATACTAATGGTATATTTATGCAGCCTCAGATCTACCCAAAGCATCTAGAATAAAAGCATTGACTTACTAAATGAAAGAGCGAGCAGAGTGACACAATGCATTTGGTTGTTCATCTAGACTTGTACACATCACAGGCATCCTCATGACCATTTCTGTGCATGAGTGGACCATGCTGGGAGCAGTGAATAGGCTGTTAGTAAGGCTATAGGAAGCAGCATTCAGAAACAGGAGGCGCCTGGTGTAGGGCCGCTAATGGCTTATTGATGAATGTGTCTCCCTTTTAGTTTCAGCTCTCAGGCTGTGTTTGAGTGAGCAGAGGCCTTTAAGACACGAAGCGTACAGAGACGCTGACAGCTGACGAATGCTTTTGGCGACTGGCTGGGCCAGGAAGACATGGGAATAAGAGCTAGTTAAGTTTAATCTTTACAGGTTCTGCAGTTCAGGGTTTCACAATACAGGCCATAGAATGCAGATTCAAATGCAAACTTTATATTCTCTGAATAGACAACCTTTGATTCTCACACTCCATTTGAGCAGGTGGAAGAATTTTGAAATCTGTTGTGTACTGGTGGAAATTCTTTTTTTTTCTAGAAAGAAAGCATAAGCATATGATAATGTAATGCAATTTAAGTTAGGTAAATAATTTATAATACCAAAAATCATCACGCAAGCTGTTATGTATTTTTTTTCCCTTTAACATAGTGGCCAAACTTGCCTTTAAAGGAATCAGAGCTAAAATCAATATTCTCGATTTTGCTCCTTTTCTGGGTTTCGACTCTTGTCTGGCTCACGGTGCAGGCAGGTGTGATGGTCTGTGTTTTGTTTCATGGGCCTTTGCTCCTGCTTCATCTTGGCCCAACTTAAGCTTCAAGGCAAAAAAAGCAAAAAACAACTCCAATCATCTTGAATTTTCCCCCACTCTCAGAGTCATTAATCAAGCAGCTATTCTCCATGCATGTGGGAGTCTCATTTTAAAGCACCTTTTTTATGTGACTTGTATGCCGAGCACTTGTCCGTGTCCAATTATTCATTACACTTATTACCAAAGGTGCTATCTGGGGTGCAATGTAGTATTTTTGTAGCGTGTAAGTAGACTGCCTTGTAGATGATAAAAAAGGTGAGTACACCCTTCACATTTCAGCAACCATTTTGGTATATCTTCTCAAGGGACAATATTATAGAAATGAAACTTGGATATATTTTAGGGTTGTTAATGTGCAGCTTGTATTGCAACATAGATTTACTGTCCTTTAAAAATAACTCAACATACAGCCATTATTGTCAATATAACTGCCAACAAAAATGAGTACACCCTAAGTGATAACAGCTGCAGGTCGTGTAACCATGCAAAGTCACATGTCACCACATGTCCATACGGCGGACCATACGCTCAGACCATATGCCACATACTGTAACAAGTCAGTTTGCATGGCCATCGTCCCAGAAGGAAGCCTCTTCTAGAGCTGGCTCACAAGAAAGCTGAAGACAACCTTCCCAAGAGCATGAGCATGGTGATGGACGCATCATGGTCTGGGGCTGCACGAGTGCTGCTGGTACTGGGGCGCTGCGGTTCATTGAGGGAAACATGGATTTCAACATGTACTGTGACCTTCTGAACAGCAGAACATGACATCCTCCTTTTAGAAACTGGGGCGAATGGCAGTTTTCCAACACAAAAAAACCCAAAACATACCGCCAAGATCACAACTGTCTTGCTGAGGAAGGTGAAGGTGATGGAGTGGCCAAGTATGTCTCCAGACCTGAACCCTATTAAGCACCTGTTGGGCACCCCCAAGCGGCAGGTGGAGAAGCACCATGTGTCATCCAGCAGCTCCATGATGTCATTATGGAGGAGTAGAAGAGAATCCCAGCAATAACCTGTGCAGCTCTGGTGAATTCCATGCATAGGAGGATTAAGGCACTGCAAGACAACAATGGTGCTCACACAAAATATGAATAGTTTGGACACAGTTTTGATATGTTCACTTAGGGTGTAGTCACTTTTGTTACCAGCTATTTTGAGAATAATGGCTGTATGTTAAATAATTTTCAGACGACAGAAAATCTGTATTGCTATACAAGCTGCACACTGACTACACTAAAATATATCCAAGTTTCATTTCTATAGTATTGTCAGTTAAAACATATAATAAAATGGAATGGTTGCTAAAATTAAAAAGGTGTACTTACTTTTGTACTTTTGTATCTCTCTCTCTCTCTCTCTCTCTCTCTCTCTCTCTCTCTCTCTCTCTCTCTCTCTCTCTCTCTCTCTCTCTCTCTCTCTCTCTCTCTATATATATATATATATATATATATATATATATATATATATATATATATATATATATATAAAGTTTATATATTATATATATATATATATATATATATATATATATATATATATATATATATATATATATATATATATGAGTTTTCATTAACATTTTCAGAATCCATTTAATTTATATAGCATCAAAATATTAAATTCTCGCCTACCATAATATAATATATTATATATATATATATATATATATATATATATATATATATATATATATATATATATATATATATATATATATATATACACACAGTATGGGTATTTTGTTCAAAGATTGTTTGCATTATTACAAAGAACAAAGTACTGTAGAGACATTACGCTCTCTATACTATCCATTTGTGCACTTTCATTGAATGTCTCAGAAGATAACTGCTGTAACAATTTAAACCAGAGAAGAAAAAATATATATTTTAACACTGGTCTGTCATGATGCATGAAGGTGCACCTGGGAAATTCTTTCCTGTTCAGTGTCTGTCAAACATGTGATAAGCCAATATTGATAAAAAGTCTGTAATACAAAATGCACCCATGCAGGCATTACACACACTCCTCTATCACATTTTAGATAATATCCTGTCATAAAAAAATTTGAAATTTAAAAGCTTTCCTACAAACCAATATAAAGTTCCACTTTTTTATTGTAAAGATTTCAATTCCAATTATGGCCTCCAGAACTATATGACATTTTTGCAATGTTGTTGTTATTTTTTCAACAAGCATGCTAGACAAAATATCTTCTAGTAAACACTTAGTTTACAGTTTTTCTCAGCTGCTTTGGAGCAATTCTCAGATCAGAAAATAAATTCTTAAATGTCCTCGTTTAACCTCCATGTCATTTAGTCACTTGTGCACATCATAAAAAACAATTGTCATAATCTGCCATGCTTGAATTTCTATTAAACTTTTTCTTTTGGTAAATGATGTATTGTGCAGATGAATACAGTTTTTTTCAGTTGCTTTGGAGCGTTTCTTAGATCAAACATGAAATTCTCAAAACTACTTGTTCAACCTCCACATAATTTATTCATTTGTGCTAATCATAAGAACATTTCTTTTTGCTTTAATCAAATTGTGAATGCTTTTGTACATTAATTTAATCGATTGTGTACAATTGTCTGTTGTTTCCTATATTATTAGTTGTTTATGTCATCAAAATATTTTATATTAGTTTCACCTTGTATATGTCATTCAATGCAAAATGGTTAAAGCAGCCTAATATCATCTTTCATCTAACATTTCTATTAAACTTTTTTTTTGTAAATGTCACTTGAATTGATGAATTGTGCAGATGAATCTTGAATGTAACTAATGAAAAAAAATGTATGACATGAGATCAACTAATAATCAACTAGTTCTCTAAAACAGGTCAAAGGTGAATCTTGTGAACCTTCAATTGGAGTGAAACACAGAATTATAATTTCTGAAAATGGATGAACAACTAAGAAACAAATAAACACTTGTATTGTACAGTAAAAGTGTGAATCCTGTCTGATCTCTTGCAATCAATATAAATAAAATTAATACATTTGTGCTGCTGTTATTCATAGATGCTATACAGAAGAAATTCAACTTTGTGTATTTTCAATCACTGTAATCCAAACATTTATATATACTGAAACCTTGTATCATCATACAAAGGGACTTTTCATTCTGATGGCAATGATATGTTCATTGACACAAATACTGTTGAGAGATGTACTAAGGTGTACTATGTACTAAATGTACTAGATGTACTAAACTACTTTTTTGAAAAAAAGTACAGGCTTTTACAAGAAATCTAATGTGTTGTGCTGTTTGTACACATTGTATAAAAAATGCTACTCATTTGCAAATATTAAGGATGATTTGGCAAATGCTCCAAAGCAACTGATGAAAACTGTAATAATATGAGGCAGATTTATGTACTGGACAAAGCTATACTGAGTCATGGGTCGATTTTTAAGATAGGTAAGTTCAGTGTGGTGTGTGGTTGGGGCTGGCAACCATTTATTTGCTGGCACTACAGGATGCATTTAGGGATTTAGCTAAGATCAAAAATGTTCAGTGAATGAACCATAAAATTTAAAATGTTTCATTCACATCTGGAAAATGTTCAGTTGTTAGTGTGAGTGTGTGAGTTTGTGTGTTCATCTACATTGTTTTTTATATATTTTTCAGCCATTCTTTTATAGATTTGCTGCTCTGCTTGGAATCATTGTCCTGTTGCATGACCTGATTTTAGCAAAGGTTTAGCTGTCAGAGAGATGGCCTCATAATTGACTCTAGAATGCTTTGGAATACAGAGAGATTCATTGCAAACTCGATGACTGCAATTGGCAGCAAAACAAGCCCAAATAATCACCCCTTCACCACACTGCTTGACAGTTGGTATGAGGTGTTTATGCTAGTATGCTGTGTATGGTTTTTGCCAAATGTGGCACTGTGCATTATGGCATGAAGTTTTCCACTTGTGATTAATGTTCTTTAATGCAGAACGATGAACTTAGAATGTTGTTTGGAAATGGCATTATAACCTAGATTGACAGGCAGCAACAATTGATTCATTAAGCTTAATGCTGAAGTTTTTCTCCTTGGCATTGTTTTAACACACACCTGAATGCATCAAACCAGACCAGAGTTGGACACACTTTCTAATGTGTAATATGCTGTGTTGTTATTAATACTGCATTTACGTAATTTTAAGACCAGGTAAGGACCATATCATTTTTTATTATGTTCTGTTAAATAACTACTATTGAAAGTTAAGTAAGTAATGTGCACTCCAGTTTCCCATTATTTATGTTACAAGTTCATGAGGGCACTTAAAGTTTAGAGCTCTGCTGGTAGGTGGCTTTACACTGGGTTATGTTTCCCTCTAATAATAAACGTGCCATTTGCCAGAATAAATTGAAGTTAAAGAACTTAATGGGCTTTGGGAAATGGCTCAATGACCAAATCTTTAAAAACAATTGTAAACTTAGAAAACCATTTTGCAGAAATCTGAGACCAATCAGGTCTGTTCAGTAAGTGGTCTTGTAATCTTGCCATATAATTGCAATTTTTTTAACAAGCATAAGCCATTGTATTTTATTTTGCTTTTATTTTATAATGTTCAGCACAACCAGTTTAGTGATTTCTGCAACACAGTAACTTCATTAGACTGTGTACTTATCTGAATCATCACACAGATATTTTAGGTTTATAAATCTGTCTAATGGAAGCATAGGGACATGTTAACTGGCACAGCACATTTATTTATTTATTTATTTATTTATTTATTTATTATTTATTTATTTATTTGCATTTGTAAATACATATGGTGGTTAAGTGAACTTTCTGGGTGATGAATGAATTAAGTTGCTAAAAAAAATGATCTGCATGTAGTTTAAAGGTAATAGATTTCCTCAGAATTTGCCATAGTAAATGCACCCAAGACATGGTTTTATAATGTTGTCTAGACCTCAGGCTTTAAAAACAAGCACTTGACTTTCAAAAAAAATCTCAAGGGATACTGAAGAAGCAAAATGTGTGTTTTTCTTTGACAATTGGAGTAATGTAATGTAAAATAAAAGGTAGCAATTGTTAAAAAATAAGCAAATCAGAAGAAATACTAAAATGATGCAAAGTCACTGGAAAAAAGAAAGTACACCGTTTTGAATTCTATGTTTTTATTGTATTTTGTTTATTATTTATTATTCCTATCAAAATCATAAAAGAGTAATTTGCAGCCAGGTGGGACTAATGAAAGCACAAGGTCATTTAATCATCCTGAATAGTGACTAACTCTATTCAGCAGAACTTTTGGCAATGTTCTGTTCCCAAGCACTCAGGTGTACCACAGTGCATCATACTAAGAAGAAGATACTTTAGCCATGATTTCAGAGAAGCAACTGATTATCTGGGAAGGGTTAAAAGGCCAACCCCCAACAACTTGAAATTCACTATTCTACAATGAGGATTGTTGGAGAGCCTTCAAGACAGTTGCTTTTTCCCATGAGTGAATGTCCTAGCAAATTCAGTCCAAGGTCAGAATGTTTAATGCTCAGATATATAAAATATCATTATGTACAGCTCCACATTTAACAAAAAACAAATGTGACACATCATCACATAACTACCATGCACGGTGGTAGAGGGGTAATAATGTAGGCTTGTTTTGCAGCAACAGGACCTGAGAAAATTGCTGTCACTGATACAACAATGAATTATGACCTTTATACCAGAATATATATAAAACAAATGAGAGACCATCTGTCCAGCAGTGCTAAATTCGGTAATAAAACAAGGCAATGATCGCAAGTACAATAGCAAATTGACCATATTATATCCTTTAGCGTATTGCTAAAGGACGAAACAATCAAGCTATTGGAATTGCCGAACAAAACTCCAGATTTCAACCCCGTTGAGATCTTGTGGTGGGGTTTTAAGAGAGCTGTGCATAAACAAATCCCCTCAAACATCAATAAACTGAAGCAATGTGGAAAAAAAATGATAAATAAACTTTTTTAATTACACTTTGAGAAAAAAAAAAGGTTTTGTTTTATTTCTTTCTAAATTGTGGGGGGTACATATCTTTTATTTTAGGGTTTTTTTTCCGGTATGCTTAACCATAAGTATACCCTTACACACAATTTCAGTATGATGCTGAATATGGCCCAAAATTTAGAAATGAATTGTGAATACTCTTCATATGGGTGCACTTAAATAAATATCTATCTATCTATCTATCTATCTATCTATCTATCTATCTATCTATCTATCTATCTATCTATCTATCTATCTATCTATCTATGCATGCATACTGTACATACATACTGTAAATACATGCATTCATATGCGAGGTCTAGACTTTCTTCACTCTCTTTACTACATTCATTTTCTATTATTTTCAGTGTAGTTACTGAATAATTAATAGCAGTAACCGAATAATACACTTTAAGAGGAATATCTGAATAATAAGATGGGACTTCAACTGGCAACCTGCACTGCTGTTGGAGCCATGCTGCTATAGAAAATTACTAAACACCTTTGGGCCATTCAGATACACAAATTCAACAGCACCGACTCACAAAAACTCTCATAAAAATGTTCTTCATACCAGCATTGAGAAATGCTCTAGACAATCATTTTAATCACACTTGGTAAGAAATATTTTTTTAAATGTACTTATATTTGAATATGAATCACAAGTATGAATGCTGAAAAAGCTGAAATACCAGCATGCAGGTGTTCACATTTCACCATAAAAGACTTGTTCAAAAGGTTTATAGGGTTTCATACACAAGTTCATTTAGTGATTGTATCTTCTCAATACCATTTATTTCACATTCTTTGGTCTGCATTTTGTTGGTTCAGAAATTACTTTGCTATTTATCTGATTAAGAATTTTATCCTTGGCAGTAGTGTAGAAAACTTCAACTTTTTTAGGTTTTAAAAAAAAGTTATTTTCTGTTTGTTTTATTACTTTACCTCCGTCTGAGGGTATCTATGTGACTTTCCTTGATGTACTGCTAAGGTATAGTCTTGATAGCACGCTGTCCTAGTTTAAAGGCATTGAAACCTTGATTTGTGTTGACACTGATCAGCTTTCTGAAGTATTCTGGTTACATTTTTGTGCAGGTGTGGGATTATGTGGCATCTGTTGATCTATTCTCAAGTTTGCATAAAATGTGAATGTGTGTGTAAAATGAGTGTGTGTGGGTAGGAGGGTGTTTCACTCTAAACCCGTCTTGACTTGAAGGCTGTAAAGTGTAGGGCTTCTTCCAAACCAAACCAATAATAATGATTAAAAAAAACCTGACAGGAGAAAAGGGAGAAAATCTTGCACTGAGTAAGAAACCAAACAAATCAGCTATTGCACGGTTCGATTAAGTCGTACGATTAATCGAATCGTTGGATCTCTGATGCTGAGCTCGTGTTGCTGCGCTCTCTCTCTCTCTCTCTCTCTCTCTCTCTCTCTCCAGTGGCGGATTTTAACAAGTGCGCGCGCGCGTCGGTAACGGAACGCGCGAGACAGCAGAGAGAGAGAGGGAGAGAGAGAGAGAGGGAGAAGGAGAGAAAGAGAGAGAAGCGGGCGAATCGAAGAGCTGTGGTTTTTTCCCCCTTTTGCACTCGCCACACGAACATCCAAGTGACTTCAGGCATCGGCGGCGGTCAGCACGCGTCCCTCCTGAAACAATGATCGGGCATCTGCTCTTCGTGCTCGGCTTGCTCATCAGCGGCAGCGAAGGTACGTTGGAGTGATGCTGAGGTTCCCGGCGCGCGTGGGAGTGTTTGGGCTGGCCTGAGTGTGCACAGTGTGAGTGTGTGTGTGTGTGTGTGTGTGAGAGAGAGAACTGAAAGGCTTGCGTTCTAAGAAATGAGACGGCCACAGTTTTGCAGTTCGGGCACGTCCTGGTGGAGAAAAGCGTTTCTTTTGACAGCTTTAAACCGGGCTTGTTGAGAGAGAGAGAGAGAGAGAGAGAGAATGCCTCGGTTTTCACACTTGCTTATAGTGCATGGGCACGCTGTGCATGAACACACTCTTCTAGAGGATCGATCTATGAAAGTCTTCGCGTTGGATGTTGGCATTTAACGAGAAAGTGCTGAGAAGAGATTTGCTTGTCGGAATGAGAGAAGTGTAGCACCAAAGTCGCGATTTGGAGAGATCTTCAGATCTGTGTGTAATTTGGTGTGGTTTGATGCAGGGTGAGCGCTTTGGAGAGTACTGAGTGTTAACCCGTCCCTCTCCACCAGTCTCACGACTCAGTTTTCAGCTCTGATCTCAGTTCACTTCAACGCTGCTGTCATTAACTTGGACACTTCTTGGTCCGAGTGTGAGTCTGGGCGCTGAGGGGAGGCGGACATGGATCGACTCCGCGTGGACACGGGTGTGTGTTGCCTGCTGGGACACACCGGTTCTTTCCACACGACAGCAGGTGGAGATAGAGCACTTTTCTACTGACCAGCAGGAACACACGCTAAACAGGCAATGTCTCGAAGCGCACATTAGCACCCTAAATAGTCGATTTGCATAAAATTAGAACGAATCCATATACAAAACTGGCATCCTAGGAAGTGTGAAAACATATCCCGAACTGCAAGCCGAACAAAAATTACACTGCTGCTATTAGTAGCACCTCTTGTGGTGGGGCAGTGGTGGATCAGTGGTTCAGGTTCTGGGTTACTGATCAGATGGTTGTGGGGTCCAACCAATCTGCCCTTTGAGCAAGGCCTTTAACCCTGTCAGCTCCTGGAGGTTTGTGCCAAGGTGGACCCTACTCTCTGACAGATTCCTAACAAGCTGGGATAAGAAAATACTTTTATTGTACTGTAATGTATGTGACAAATACTGGTTTCTTTTTTTCTGTTGAAGACATATAGACTATAAAAAATTCCAAAATCGAAAAGACAACCAGAGACTACCCCCTTTCATAGGAAAAAACTACTAATCTTAAAACATTTCCTTGACACTAGGGTAATACTGTGCATCTTTTATAGCTATGGTATATAATATTTCAAATATTTGCATCTAAGTTTACTTTGAAAACAAAATCCAGTCTATTTATAGTAAATACTGTACCTTAAATCATAAACATACAGACACTCAGGATCTCAGATATAGGGTAAAACTACTGTACTGTACACTGTCTGTCTGGGGTTTATGTGCATGTTCTTCATGTGTACATGTGGGTTTCCCTTTGAGTCCTCCTGTTTCTTCTCATCTGCCAAAAACAGTTTAATAGGTGGATTGGCTACACTACATTGTTCTAAGGATAGATCCACAGTGACTTATCAGGATAGAGTATTCCTGAAACATAAACATTTTATAATTGTCACATAGCTACACTATATCTGTTTCCAAGTGAGAGATATATGTTTAAGGTAGAACTTATGTATACTGGTGGCTACTACCACTTCATGCTTTTGGGGTGGTTGAGAGTACTAGAAATAGTGTATGCCATCTTTACATTTATAACTGTAGGCTTGTACTGTTAATCTCATCTGGGAAAGTGAATGTGGTGCATCTTCAAAACGAATTGAGATGACTTCTGTCTTTAAAATCCTTTTAAGTTCCACAATAACAATAATTTCATTAAAAAATACACTTTCCTTTCCAGATGAAGGTTACATGCTGAAGGTATAATAGAAATAACTGTGGTTGTCTTCCATGCTGGCACCAGTTACAATGGTATTATTTTTTAAGAAAACATTTTAACAATCTTACGAATGGGATAATGGCCAGGGTTCACTGTTAGCTCATAAAAAACAAAAGGCATTTATGTCATATTAATAAAAAGTTTAATAGAGACGCAATTAAAAGAACAATCTTTGGGGCCCATGGTCCAGATTGCAATACAGCGGTATGCTGCTCATGCGATGAGTTATGTCAGAGAATCTGTTCGGCTAGTTTGCGATCTGCGAGATGACATGATGGTGAACATTAGTACTAAAGGTATGAAAGATGAAGCTTTGGAATGTTTCTAGATTACACACTGCTCTAGTCTCTTTAGGTAGATAAGAAGCAAGGTCTAATTCCCATTGGTACCGTTATCAACAAGTAGTTCAACAGCATTGTGGGTAATTTCAGAAAATATGAACTGAATAGACCATGTTAAAGTAAAAAGTTGACTCAGAAGACATTACTTATAAATGGTTTTATACAGTAATATGTAAGTTGTTCATATGTCTCAATGATGCAACAGAATTTCTACACACTTTTGTGCTGTATCTAGGTTTAAAGGTGTGTCTATCCAGGTTTAAAGGTGTCTCTCTCTTAATATATTTAAAAACATTGTCATATGTACATATCTATGGAGATCATAGCTCCAACTATGTTAGGATCTAATAACCTTATTAGACACATATGTAGTCTTCCTTAAATTGTAGCCACAATGTTGGAAACTTGCTGTAGCTTATGCTGTAGCTTTTTCAATTTTCCATCACTGAAACTAAATGATCTAAACCTGTTCCAGCTTGTACACACAGTAAGACCAATAAAGACAAGGTTTGCCAAGGTTGAAGTGGTAGAACTTGCGTAGCCTGCAGAGAGTCTTGACCTCAACCCCACTTAAAACCTTTGGGATGAACAGGAAAGCAGACTGCACCCCAGGCCTCCTCACTGAACATCAGTGCCTGACTTTTCTAAATCTGTTATGGCTGGATGGGCAATTTCCCCACAGCCACACTCCGAAATCTAGTAGAAAGCCTTCCCAGAACAGTGGAGGCTATTATAATGGCAAAAGGGAAGAGTAGCAGGTGGGTCTGATGGTCAGGGGCCCACAGGTGTTTCACTTTGGTGAATTAAGGCATGAAAAGATCTCTGGCCCCAATACATATCCAAAATAATAAAGTACACAGCTTTATAAATGTTTCTAATAAAATAATATGCCTGAATAAGTATGTAATGAGTGATCCATGGAATTAATAATAAAGTTAAAATGGTGTCTAAGTGCAGAGTTTAAGAACTAATAGAGTAAACTGTGGCCCCTTTGAGATTTCCCTGAGGAGTAGAATCTTTTCTCTCTCTCTCTCTCTCTCTCTCTCTCTCTCTCTCTCTCTCTCTCTCTCTCTCTCTCTCTATATATATATATATATATATATATATATATATGTATGTATATATACAACGATTATTTCATCAATGCAACCAGTAATCATATAAGAAGTACGGTTTATTTATTAAAGAGAAATACTAAATAAGATAGATAAAATAAGACCAGTCTCTAAAAATGAACAAGAAATTTGTTTTATTTTTTAGAAATTTTGTATTTTTATTGCTGAATTTGCATACAAGAACATCTGTGAAAACTAAACCTATTTAGTGTATTTATTGGCAGCTTCAAAAATGTGCTCCACTACCTACTCTATGTGGCCACTGCAGAGGGACATTTTGAACTTTTTAAAAATTCTAAAAATCTATTTAAAATTACTTTTAAAACGGTAACCTCACTGTACGGTGTTTTCTTTATGTTTTAGTTTCAAATTATCCCGAACTTTGGAAACTTTCTGCCGTTTTCTTTAGCCTAATTCTTCTCCTCACTATTTCCCCATTCCTCCATTTTTATTTACCTCTCCAGAGCGGTCCATAATTTTGTGGGTGGTGCGTCAGTAATAATGGTCCATGGAAAACACAGTGCTTTGTGTGTAGTTAAATGGACTAAACGAGGCATTGAGGCAAATCATTTGGCTCAAATAATTTTTTTAATTTAATTTAATTTACCCGAGTTACCCAAGGAATTGTTTCAGCTCTATTCACAATGTCCTTTCTTTACTCATATATTAAAAATCACTAAATCATTTGTTTTACTGATGCACCAACTCTCAAATCAAGCACCATAAACTTTGTTATTAATTTAAGACAAACTTAGAACAGATAAAAATGTGTGATTTAAGTTGTGACTAACTCATGATAATTATGCGATTAATAAAATGAAATATCTTGATCGAATTACACAAAGAGAGAGAAAGCGAGAAAAAAGAGAATTTGGACTGGGCAATGGAATATACTGATACGACTTTACTTGATCTCTCTCTCTCTCTATCTATCACTGTCCCTCACACAAACACATACAATCTTTGTGGTGATTGGTCTCAACCTGAACTTCTCAGAGATAGAGACATTCAGGCTCCTACACTTGACACTTGGGTTGTTGTTAATGTATGTTGTCGAGGAGCTCAGTCCATTTAGTTTAAATGAAGATCACTGTGATGAATTATGTACTATGCCAGTCTCAGGGGAGGCAGTTCATCGTGCTATTTGCAGTAATGAAGGTATTGCTTTAAATCTTATTTTCAAAAGGCAGCAGCAGAAGCAGTAATAAATGCCTAGGAGCAATGTTCATGTGTGAAGCAATGTTCCTGTGTGTCACCTGACAGTAATGAGAGGAAAAGTCTGACTAGTGCTCTTTAGGTCTGGTTGGTTGCAAATGGGTGTATTATAATTTATTTATTTATATATAAATATATATCTTTTTTTTTTACACATGACCTTTACATAAACCCTTAACAGATTTTTGTCTGTTTTTTTAGCTGAACCAATAATGCACTTTATGTTAATAGCATGCTACAGTAACACCCCTGTCACCACTAATCAACCTTATATATACCATATATATATATATATATATATATATATATATATATATATATATATATATATATATATTGTTACTCCTAACAAGTCACAGTTAATGTTGATAAGAAAATGCTGATTTATGTTCAAAGACATAACCAATGAGTCATTCCTTGTTTGAGTCACTAACACACATCTCGCTATAATGAATCTCCGGATTTGTCTCTTGTGAAATTTACATTTAATGAAAAAATGGCTAAATTAACTGCAAGGCTGTCATGTACCAATTGAGCACGCGTATCAATGAGCTAGTTGATGTGCATAATTGTCTCCAATGTGATCAGTTCTCCTGGTTGGAGGCATTATTTTTTAATTTAGGCCTGTCGCGTGACTAACATTTTAGCGTCAGTGGTCCCAACTGGCTAATTATCTGCCATTTAGCAAGCAGCATTTACTTTGGTAACAGTCTGATATGTTGCACAATTCAGTGTTATGCCAAGTAAACTCATGAATATTTAATGTCACATCCAGGACATTCACCAAAAAATGTTGTTTAATTAGAAAATAGCCATGATAGCCAAAATAGTAATTCCCAGCTTTTATACAAATATATATATATATATCTCTAATTAGATGTTTTAGAGTTTGAACATATTATGTCAGGTAAAATTTCCTGAACAATGAAACCTTGACCAAACTAAACATTTATCTATTAAGAACTATTCTTAACAGTATGATCATTTAAATGGACTTAGACCTTCTCATTAGGGAACCGTTTTTATTAAATTAAATACCATTTAATTTTAACACACACGTGTGTATGTTAACACACACGTGTGTATGTATATATATATATATATATATATATATATATATATATATATATATATATATATATATATATATAGTGCAGATATTATTGTAAATAGAGTCTTTATTCAGTAACCAGCGTTGTTCCTGGATAATCTAAACTTTTTCATCATTTTTCCTGTAATATATAAATTCTTTCTTAGTGTAAGGTGGCTGTTGCCCTGGGGCTTAGTTATTAAATGGCTTTCTCTTAGGATGTAATCTTCTCATGTAATATCAAGAGTTGGTAGTGTTACTTAGAAATTGAAATGTCTCTTGACAGTGTTTGAAAGCAGCAATGCATAAAACACTAAACATGGCATTTTCCTGGGATGGCAGTAGGAACCCCAATGTGACACCTACTTGTGCCATGAAACTCACTGCTGTGTGTGTTAATTAATTCGTTAGATAATGATCACTGTAAGGCAAATCAAAAATGAGTACCAGCCTTACATTGTAGTCTAAGAATCTGATGGGACAGACTAAAACATTTTGCTACCATCGAATATGAAAAGCCTCAAAAAGGGATACTTTGCACAAAAAATACAGCATAAAGTGAAATTCAGCGATAAGAAAAGAAAGGAAACTAGAAAAAGGACTATAAAGTCTGACTGGCTCTTTGATGCATGGAGAAACAGAGTAAGTGTGGCACAGAGGATAGAATCCAGCTTTGTTAAAATAGATGAGAATAGTTACTGTTAAAAAAACATTTTTTTAACCTTGTAGTCCTTGAAATCCGGTAATATGTCAAACCTGATGAAATTTGATTAAACACGGGATTAATTCGTGTCAAGGAAATTGCAGTTTTTTCCTGTGTGAGGAGCAGCACTGCTCCGTTGCTGCCGGAGATTAGAGAATCTGGGCGAAACACTACAACCAAACATAGAAACAAATGCTCTTAGTGAGGAAATAGCAGAAGTCAAGTTAACAGTTTGCTGATTATAGTTTTCTGACTTTTGTAAGAGAAAAGTAACTGTTATAAAGTTAGTGTGAACATACAGTATTTGGATTCAGCAGCTAGCACCTAAACTATAGTATTGATTAACTTGCTAGCAAGCATTTAACCTCCACATCAGTATAGTAGACATAAAATCTACACAGTAGTACAAAAGAGACCATTTCAAATTATAACTAATTAGAGATTGTTATAATAAATGAAAATCAATTCTAACATTTTAGAATTAGTGTAGAATCACTTGCAGACCTGGTCATGGTTCAGATCTACTTCTTAACATTTACCAAGGTTGGTTTTACTCAAACTCGGAGTGTAATAAAAAAAATAACTTTACCACAGCAATAACTTTAGATAAATTTGTAACCCTTATTGTCACAGGTTGTTTTGATTATTATTTAGAGATAGACTTGACATCATAAGGTTTGTGTATGATCGCTTCATTTATGAATTTCTTTCGAGTGTGGATGCATGTAAACTAGAGAGTGATAAAGAAAGTTGTGGTGAGTGGTGTTGTGAACACATTGTACATAGTGGCATAACCAACCAAGCTAAATAAATCTAAGAATTCATTGTTCTTTTTTTTTCAGTCTTTTTTGTTTAATTGTTTGTTTTCTTAAAAAAAAAAAAAAGAAATCTACTAAAGGGCAAATGTTAGCTGGCAGGAGGGGATTAGATGCTGAACTTAGTCCTGATTCAATGGTGTTCAAGTTAACCGTCAATAAAGAAACCCACTAGAATGTAGATGTGTTTTGTAGCATTTTTATCAAAGATTAAAAGATTAAAGGTTAAGAATTTAGCAAATTAATCTTTTAATGTATTGTTTATTGATCAGTGTTTATGTTAAAAGCAGATGATATGCATTTGCAGAATCCAGCACAGGAGAAATGATGCAGTAGTGTCGCCTTATGTCATAATACAAGCTCATGCACTTTCATTTCATTTATATTGGACAAACATAGGGAACATTAAAGCAAATTGCCATCTGCCTCTATCGATCGCCTGATGATGTTTTAGTAAGATGCTATTAGGATCTATATTTTATTAGCATGGTACAAAAACTTTGCAGTTGTGTATGGTATGTCTGGCTTTTGTTAGAACAGCAATGAACAAGTCATACTGATTTTATCAAGAATTTTTAAAATCTTTTTTAAATCATTAAAACATTTTTTAGATGGAATGATGTATTGTAGTGATAGTAGATTGACGTTTTGATCGCATTATGCTTCACTGAGTGGTACACTCCTGCTGTGCATCCAGTTTGGTATTCCAGTGTCAGTGGATGTGATGCACACAGCACAACTGTAATCACAGCCGCAGAGCAGTAAAAATAATAAGCCTGCCATTGATTTTCATTATGTTGGCTGGGTTAAAAAAAAAAAAGACCAGAATACATACGATATGGAGAGTACAACCAGTTCTGTTGATGTTCATTCTTTGGAATGAAGCCCTATTTTTCTTTCTTTTCCGTTTTTTTTTTTTTTTTTTTACATTTTAGCTGGCAGCCTCCCATGCTGAGCTGCTTGGACAGCAGACGCTAGGTGCATCTCTAGCACCTGGGAGGACGTGTGTGCCAACAGCTCTGGCAGCTTAGCATTAGAGCAGGTTGACATATGTGCCAGGTTGAAAATGAGTGGCTTAGCCACACATTTATTTAGGCAAGCACTGAATAATGGCAGGACGGATCTGAAAATTTAGACATGAAATATTGTCACCACTTCACTGAATAGAAAACTGCAGTAAATTTAAATACGGGTGTTTTCTCTCATGTGCCCTTCAACTCACTCCTTATATCCACACACACTCATTACAGCAGTCTATCAGCAATGCAGGAGAAAATAATATATTCGGAAAATACACCTGCTGTTTGGCCAATTTAATATTTTCTGCATTCTACTTGTTCTTGGGAGATAAAAAAAAGCAGAGGATCTTGTGCTTTCAAGTATCAGTAGCTCGATGCAGGACTGTAAGTGTTCCAGTATTGTTTCCTCCTGCTGCTTAATGTACCTTAAATTAATACTTTTCAAGTTTTATATGCTCTAATCAGCAATAACAAAGACACAAATGGATGCTTTATGCAAATGTATGTTTATTATTAGTGAAACTATATTCAACAAAGAGCATGAAGACAAATATTCTTGTAAATGTTTTAAAGTAATTTTGGTGTTTCAAATTACGTAAATTATCAGGACACCAGAAGGAACCTTTGTAATGGTTTCACACTGCCCGTTTTAATGGCAGATTTTTGTGCTTGATTTGAGACTTGGTGCAGTAAAACAAATGTTTAGTGATTAAAAATATATTTTTTTGGTGAAGTTTTATTATTTTATATCTTGTGTGTTGTGTTGAAGGTTTTAATGTCACTTCTTTTATATTTATTTATTTGTATTTCTTTTTTTTTTATATAAAAATGGTAAAACAGAAAAGCACACTGAATTGATTGCAAGCTAATAAAATGAGTGCTCTCAATTTTTTTCCGTATACTGTATATAAATATATGCAGTGGTGCTTGAAAGCTTGTGAACCATTTAGGTTGTTTGTGAACTTTTGCTTTCGGTATCTTGTGTGCATTAGTAATGTTGATCAGTCCTGCACAACGGCTTTAATTAATTTTTGCCCAGTCTTCAGTAGAGAACAGATATTTGTGTTTTCTCACTACTTCAGGTCCATTCAGCATTTCTGTTAAATTCAGGTCAGGTCTTTGACTTGGCTATTGCAAAACATTAAGATTGGTTCTTTTTAGCCAATCTTTAATATAATAACTTGTCTTATAATGACTTTTGGTGCATCCTGTCTCAGATGCAAAAAAACAGTCCCAAACCATGATACAATGGTTATTATACTGGAATGCAGTGTTTTCCTATTTCCAAACATAATGCTTCTGTTTACTGCACTAAAACCCAAAAAAATATTTTGGTCTCATTGAAAAAAACTTTTTCAAGTAGTCTTCTGGCTTATCTACATGATCTTTAGCAAACTTTAGACAGGCAGCAGTGCTCTTTTTGGATCTTGTAGACCGATACATGTCTTCCTTCTGGTGTGATCTTTGTCCAGTACTCCTGTTTTTTCTTCCATTTGTACACAATCTGTCTGGCTGAGGATTTGTAAAGTCTAAACTCTTTAGAGATGCTTTTTGTAAACTTTTCAATCCTGATTAGCAAAAGCAAATCCACAAGCTTTTGTTATTTACATAACGCATTGATAGATTCATGTTCTAAAAAATTTAAAACTTTCAAGCACTACTTTTAAGCACCACTGTATATATTTGTGTGTGTGTGTGTGTGTGTGTGTGTGTGTGTGTGTGTGTGTGTGTGTGTGATTGTGAAAACCTTTTTCTACTTGACTCACTCTCCTCCTGTATTTTCAAACATCATGTAATTTAACTTTTATAGGCTGTCCTATAAAAGATATGTCAAGAGGTTCATAGGAAATTGCTGGTGTATGACTTCTTTCCAGGCATAAATCGATCGCATTATGGGGTTAATTGAGTGAATGCAGTGCCACTAAGCTTGCATGAAAAAAAAAAAAAATTACCCCCTGCAGGACTTCCTTATGAAAATCAATTTGATGAGATATATCTGTGCCGTGCGTTAGTAGAAAAACAATGTTCAGTTTAATGAGACCTTTCGTAATTCATAGCTGCTAGCATGATTACAGCATCTAGTAGTTTTGCCAAACAATTATTTATAACCTGTGTGTACTTAATTCACACACATTAAGGATAGCCTTTTTTTCTTTTTTTATCAACAATGTGGCATGTCATTGATTATTTCCTAATACACATTCTTCCATGGTTGCTTGAAGGTAGAATAACTATATAATTGAACTTTAGCAAAGCGAATACGTCATTGCCAAGCTGAATAGCAATTTATTTTTACCGATACGAGATTACCCTGAAGGAATTTGGTATAAGCTCGATACTCGATGTGCTTGAAATAATTTATTATTAGGCATAGGAGTAATTTGTTTCATTTTTTTTTTCCAGAGCTTATTTCCATGATCCTGCAAAGTGATTTATAGTGTATAAGGAGCTAGTTTTCTACAAAACCAGTCTAGGAGAATCTACTCTTCATAAATGCAATTTATCTCATTATTTTTAAAATGTACTGTATATCTTTTATGCTCCATATATTCTAAGCTTAACCAGTTCATATCTACAAGTGAAGATATGCGAAGCTCAATACAGAGCAGTAAGCGAGGACTATTGATTACCGGTAGTCAGCTTCTCTCCAAGGCTTCCTGCTAGCAGAGGAGCCCTCTTTCTTCCACACATCAGTGCTGCCTACAGACAGAGACTGACAAGCTAAGAGGATTGGTGTTGTACAAAAAAAGAGGCCAATGGACAATTTGAAAGGAGACTGCGAAATATGTGCAAAATTGAAGCTGAAAACAGCGGTGATTAGAGAACATGAAACAATCACAGTTGAATTTAGGAGCCTCATGGCCCCCCTGGTATTAGTAACTATGCTTGCACATTCTCAGGCACAGTCAGTGTCCTTACGTATTACAGCTTTCATGGACATAACAGGGACCTTCCTCATTGACATGATCCACAAGCTAAAAGAAAGATATATTTAATGGTAAGAGTTATTTTGCAGCCTCATGTTCTATCTCTCTGTCTCTTTTATTCTTTGTCTTACACACTCACACACACTCAGTGCCTGACAGAAAGCCAGAGGGATGTGAGGCCATTTTCATAATGTCTAAAATGAAATCACAAGGCTGGCATTTTAGCCTTCCAGTCCCAGTTATTAAGAAGCATACATGAATAAATCTTCTGTTCCCTCTTTTCCTCCTATCATGTAGTAGCGCAATTTCGAGAGCACATTCCCCTGCCCCTATGATTTTCCTGTCATGTGTTGACTCAGAATTATAGACCATCTATATCCCACGTTGTGCCCACCCTCTTTTACAAGGCCTACTTCTATAAAAAAGAGGATCTTCCAGGGATTTTTATATAACACCTTTACAATTAATGCATCTGCGATTAAACACCTGGTTCCTCAACAGGCTTTCGGCAAATCTCTGAAAAATATAGTGATAGTCACCATAAACTTTTTCCGACATAAAAGCTAGGTCCTTTATACTTGAAAAAAATGCTTAAATGAACTGATGCTGTTGGGGATCCCTGAAGTAAAAAGTGGACATGAAAGACACTTATTATTAAAACCAGCAAACAAACATATATATATATATATATATATATATATATATATATATATATATATATATATATATATATATATATATATATATACAGTATATACAGTGAGGAAAATAAGTATTGAACACCCTGCTATTTTGCAAGATCTCTCACTTAGAAATCATGGAGGGGTCTAAAATTGTCATCGTAGGTGCATGTCCACTGTGAGAGACATAATCTAAAAAAAAAAATCCAGAAATCACAATGTATGATTTTTTTACTATTTATTTGTATGATACAGCTGCAAATAAGTATTTGAACACCTGAGAAAGTCAATGTTAATATTTGGTACAGTAGCCTTTGTTTGCAATTACAGAGGTCAAATGTTTCCTGTAGTTTTTCACCAGGTTTGCACACACTGCAGGAGGGATTTTGGCCCACTCCTCCACACAGATCTTCTCTAGATCAGTCAGGTTTCTCGCCTGTCGCTGAGAAACACGGAGTTTGAGCTTCCTCCAAAGATTCTCTATTGGGTTTAGGTCTGGACACTGGCTAGGCCACGCCAGAACCTTTATATGCTTTTTACAGAGCCACTCCTTGGTTATCCTGGCTGTGTGCTTCGGGTCATTGTCATGTTGGAAGACCCAGCCTCGACCCATCTTCAATGCTCTAACTGAGGGAAGCAGGTTGTTCCCCCAAATCTCGCAATACATGGCCCCAGTCATCCTCTCCTTAATACAGTGCCGTCGCCCTGTCCCATGTGCAAAAAAACACCCCCAAAGCATGATGCTACCACCCCCCATGCTTCACAGTAGGGATGGTGTTCTTGGGATGGTACTCATCATTCTTCTTCCTCCAAACACGTTTAGTGGAATTATGACCCAAAAGTTCTATTTTGGTCTCATCTGACCACATGACTTTCTCCCATGACTCCTCTGGATCATCCAAATGGTCATTGGCAAACTTAAGACGTGCCTGGACATGTGCTCGTTTAAGCAGGGGAACCTTCCGTGCCATGCATGATTTCAAACCATGACGTCTTAGTGTATTACCAACAGTAACCTTGGAAATGGTGGGGTGGTCCCAGCTCTTTTCAGGTCATTGACCAGCTCCTCCCATGTAGTTCTGGGCTGATTTCTCACCTTCCTTAGGATCATTGAGAGGTGAGATCTTGCATGGAGCCCCAGTCCGAGGGAGATTGACAGTCATGTTTAGCTTCTTCTATTTTCTAATGATTGCTCCAACAGTGGACCTTTTTTCACCAAGCTGCTTGACAATTTCCCCGTAGCCCTTTCCAGCCTTGTGGAGGTGTACAATTTTGTCTCTAGTGTCTTTGGACAGCTCTTTGGCACAACAAATTCTAACTGAAAAAATTGAACTGCTAAACGAAAAAAATCTTATTTGCATTTCTACCATAACAATTCAAATTACTACTTACACAAAAACTATGAGGGTGTAATGTTGTGGCATGTGCTACAGTGTACACACAGCTGCATTGAATACGCTAAACACCATATCATATAGAATTCACAGTGAGTTTGACCCTGCTGCGCTTTCTACAGTCTCCTTGTAATTATAGCCATATAGTCGGATCTGTCTACTCCATCTACACGGTCGCTATTTGTCATTGTGGAGTGACCCCAAAACTTATATCTAGCCTGCAATGTGGAGCCACAGCAATGACATTTGAGACAAACATCAATTGCTTCGATGTAATGAATATGATATGTATCAGCAGGAAGCTGTAAAGGAATGATTAAAAGCCAGGTCGACCTTGATGGCATGGTGAATTCGAGAGTGTTTCATCATGGTAATAAAAGCTTTAGCGTCTCTCCTTCTTTTGCCGGTGTAGTGGAAACAGTGCGTGAACAAAAATCACTGTGTAATGCCCAGATAAGTCATATCATGTGGCGGTTGGTGGTTTTATGATTAATGTTGCAGTGAATCACTGTATCTCCGTGTGTGTGGTGCTTGTCATTCTGTTAAATGTGGTCTTTTTTTTTTTCTTTTGCATTAGAGTATATGTGTGTATTGAGATATTTATTAGGGCTGCAACTAAAAATTACTTTTATAATCAATTAATTGACTCATCAGATTTTTTAAAATGTAATTAGATGTTTTACTTATTATAACTATATAAAACCCCAATTTAGGGTATTTATGTAAAAAAGTGTATATAAAATGCAAAAGCCACATATTGAGTTAAACTATCTTTAATTTTGAACTTTTATAAAGATTATATCGGCTGCTTGTTGAGAAGTGTATTCGGGATTTCACTTTGAACAGATTCACTCATACTGGGTTGTTCCTTTCTGTAAAATAGAAAAATAAAAAAAAGCTTTTGAATATGCAAGGCATTTGAGTAAATCAACATTTGTATTGTTTTTTTATTATAATTGCAGATTACAAGTTGACAACCATGCTAAAACAATTTTTATAAAATAAAATACAATATTGTTTTGACAATTTATGTTTAAAATATATAGACATTTTGTTCATTTGTGAATATTTAAGCATCTAAAATATATATAATTACTTACATTTCGTATAATAATTAAATGATATATATGCAAAAATTAAATATACAAACATTGAAAACAAGCATTTGAGCGTATAGTAAAGTCACAGTAAATCACGTTTGAAAACGGGTAAGTTACTGTTGTAGTAGAAAGAATGCTAGAAAAAGAGACTGGAATAGCAGGCTAACAGGCTTGATAAAAAAAAAAAATGCATTGGTGTACTAATGCAAAAGCATTTGCTGAAAACCACAACAGTGACTACAAATATAATCATTTACTGCTGCTGCTATTTGCTGCTTTTAGTGTTTGTTCACTCTGTTTTAATTGAATCCATCATTACGTCACGAGCGAGCTGATTGCGCAACCTGATGCTCGCAAGCCCTGACAGTGCGACTGTCCTGAAGTTAGCAAACAAACAGTTTACACAATAGCACTTCATAAAACTATACCATTTTCACATGATGAGGATTATGTAGTGTTTACTCACCATGCTGAAGTTTCGCCTTCATCTGTGACTTGGGCCCCACACTTTTTCCTGCTGCTGGTTGACCTGTACTTTCCGCCATTTCGCAAGCGCCTGTGTTTTCTGACCGTCATGCTAACCTGTAACTTGAGAAGTTCTTCTATTCGATAACATATTTGTTGACAACAAATTTCATTATCGATTATTTGCGACTAGTTGCGAATATTTGTGTGTGTGTGTGTGTGTGTGTGTGTGTGTGTGTGTGTGTATATGTGTGTTCTGTTTACATCCTGCTGTGCTTATGGTAGTTTTCAGACTATTGCTGGTTCTCCAGAGTATTTACTCAAGCTGTTGGTGTCTAATCTGTATGTAAGCAGACTAAGAGAGTTAACGCCATGAAGTGCACTACCTCTGCTCATTGCCTCTTTCTCTTTTACACCACACATTTCTTTTTTTAATCCTCTTTATCCACACATTCTTTTTTTGCTTTCTTCCTCATGACAGACTTCTGTCATGTAACATCCATAATAATCAGATTATGTGGCACCATAGCTGCCTCCTTTGGTTCACAGTATTTGTGTAATGATATTAAACTTGGACTAATAGACATGGTTTGAATCTATGTCTGTGTGTGTGTGTGTGTGTGTGTGTGTGTGTGTGTGTGTGTGTGTGCTTGTGATTACTTTCTTAAATGGGCCGAGAGGTAGGAAATGGAGACAAGGCTACTGCTCATTAACTTTGGATCCAGGGTAGACACATTACATAGGGCAGGAAAAGAGAAATAACTGTCTAAAGGCTTTGTCACATTCTCGTTTTTTTTTCTTTTCAATCTCCACTTTTCCATAAAGTTGGTCTCTCTGTAGATTTTAAGCCAGGAGCATATACCCTATATATATATATATATATATATATATATATATATATATATATATATATATATAAAAACACTTTTCAGTGTGTACTTTTGTTACAGGGTAAACTCCTGAATATGTTATCTAGTGCATGAAATGGCTGCTGATCCTATAGAATTTGACACTTAATATCATACAAAGTGTATTCTCAGGAAATGTAGCAGCTGTTCTGAAAATAGATTGTATGGACAAAGGTTTGTGGTCACCTGAACCATAAGATTGGCATGTGCTTTTTTTAACATCTTATTCCACTTTTCCTCATTTGAGTAGCATCCACTCTTCAGGCACTATGCTTCACTAGATGTTTGTGGAGATTGTTGCTTATTTAACCACAAAGAAATTAGTAAAGTAAGATACTGATGTAGGTTAAAGAGTCTTGCAGTGCAGTCAGCGTTTCAGTTCATCCCAAAGGTGCTCAGTATAATTGAACACAGAGCTCCATAGCAAGCTGCTCAGGAACTTTCACTCCAACCCATGTAAACAAAATTTTGATGGAGCTCACCTTGTGAACAGTGTGCTGGAACAGATCTAAGTCTCCTAGCTCAAGTGACAAGAAAATTAAATGCTACCACATCCAAAGACATCTTTGGGGTAACTATATGGGTAAGAACCACATATGGCTGGAAAAGTCATGTGTCCCAATAATTTTGTCCATATATTTCTATGCAAACTATGCTGAAAAATTATTAAACTTTGTGTGGAGTTTCTGTGCAGGAGTCCTCCGGGTTTGCTGATTATAAATTTTGTAAAAGTTTGTTCTCGCACAGGTACTCCATGTTTCATTCAACAGAAGACTTTAAGCCTTAATAAAATTATTGTGGCATAGGGACAGTGAAAAAAAAACTCAAAACTGTTAACATGCACCATGAAGATGGAGCTGAAGTCACTGCATCTTGTAAGACTTGTTGGAGTCCTGGTACATTATTAAAGCAGTCAGGTGTTTGCCAGATTTCCATGAGCTTGTCCTTCATCTCCGGTCCACTGCCCATGCAGAGTGCTTGTGCATCTCTTTGCGATTTTCTTTTTTTTTTCTCGTTACTGGTCCTGTCATTATCTATTGTCTCTATCAAGTCTTTGTATGTAGTAGCATCAAGAATCAGCTTGCAGTACAATACGTGTATGTTATATTTAAAACATTAAAATATGAAATATTAAAATCTCAGATCAAAATAGACACTCATTTACGCTACTACACAGGCAGAGCATTAAGCTCCCACTCTGGAAATTTATATAAAAAGGTAAATCAGAGTCAAAAGCTGGAATTGAATTAGGTTTTTGCTTCACCCTAAGGTGATTATACTGATTATATAAATCTCATTCAAGGCCAATTGTGTCAAGCATTTTCTAAGCATTTACAAACTTTGTAAAATGTTGGTAGAATTATGCATGTAAATGAGACATTTTTAGTTTTTTTTTTGTGTGAAGCTCAGACTTTACTGAAATATAAGCATGTGGTATGTGGGCCTGTGTTTGTAGCCGTAGTAGACGCCATGCCGGGCCTGATGGCTCAATTCAAAGTCAGCAGCACGAGTGATTTATGGCTTGGCTTTAATCAGCCTGCTGAAAATGCAATTAGACAGGGCTCCTGCAGTGTGCAAATGAGCCGTCCCAATGCCACTTGGGGATGCACACAGTTAATTATCTGGGTAGGGCACCTGTTAGTGAGCTGCACTGGCCGGTACAGACCGGGAGAGAGGTCACAGAGCTGCAGGGAATGAGGAAGATGCAACCATAGGAGTGAGGGGCTGTGATGAGCGTGGTGATTAGTGAGAAACATAGGGAATGGTTAGGAGTCCACAGTGTGGTGAAGGTCACCATGATAAGCTCAGTGTTTGTGCATTTGTAAATATATGCCTATATCTTGTTGAATCATTTCTCTATAGTGGATAAATATGAAAACAATATTTAATAAGGGAAAATTAGGAGCTTTTTCTTAAATGCTGACAAATGATTGACATTCTATTCCAGAATTGTTTTTCTTTTTTAATTATTAAAATTTCTTATTTGGCTGCTTTTAAGATTATACACAGGGGCAAGCAAGAAAGCGTGCTTTATGCTCATGTCAATACAAATGCAAATGAAATGACTGAAAATGAATTGGCGATAAAAAAGTGGCATTAAAATGGCCAGTGTTCTGATTTCTGTGGAGTTCATGTTTCATTGTGGGAAACCTTAATGAAACACACCAAAATGGTATTGTGGGCATACACAAAATGTTTTTTTTTTTAATTACACATTAGTCATTGGGTTTGATTAATGTGTACAGCAATGCAGCATAGATAAGCAGGAAAAAAATGAGCGCTGTGACATGGTTGGATGATCACTGGAGGACGAGTGAGAGTGAGAAGGATTGTTGTTATTGAGCCAGACTAAGCATGTCTGAGAGATGGACAGGTGAGAGGTGATAGAGGCACCTGGCATGCAGGGTGTGAAAAGGGGTGAGAGAGGTTAGGTAGCTGACGTGGCATGAAATGAGGTTGGCAGGCACCGAAAGTGTGTGAGAGGCAGCAGAAATTGAGGGGTTGTCACGGAAAGCAGGAGAGAGATAAAGAGATGATTGTGTGAGATGAGTATTGGGTTGGACAACAACAGTGAACATGCAGAATGATCAGCAAGGGTTGAGACAGGAAAAGACTATTACAAGGACATGCATGTGTATGTGTGCGCGTTTGTGTATTTGTGTGTGCGCGATTATGCAAATGTACCGATAAACTGGTAAACTTTGAAACGCTGCACAATTCTGTAATAATGAGCCCGAGCCACCAAACATCTAATCTGTTTTAATTTTCAGTGACATTAATTATTTTAGGGCTGCAATAAATATATTTTCCGTTCTTAATAAAGGGCTGTGAATGTAAATGAGGGAGAATGAGAGAGAATAAGGAAGTAGCACAGGTGGTCACACTTGTTTGAGTGATCTAGCCTGGGGATAAGAACTCTACTCATTTAGAACAATATTTGTGCGAGTGGTGTTGGGAGGGGGTGGTGAATCGTCTTCATTAGTTTGTGATTCGGTGTGCTCCTGCCTGCCTCTAGTTCAAATGGGCCGGGTATTAATCATGCAGCAGAGATTAATGAGAGAGCTCTAATGAGCTGCCTTCCTATCGTACAGGGAGACTAGCATCTCACTGCACTATGGAAATTTTTGGACTGCACTAGTACAAATGTGAAAAAAAATATGTATGTATGTATGTATATATATATATATATATATATATATATATATATATATATATATATATATATATAATATTTGTGTGTGTGTGTGTGTGTGTGTGTGTGTGTGTGTGTGTGTGTGTGTGTGTGGTTTCCTTTTGTACAAGCTCAGCAGTGGTAATGACAAAAGAGGCCAGCAGCCATACATATTACGATTCAGTCTTATCTTTTAAATCAATTACACTGAAAAAATATCCAATTAATGAAAATGATACAATGTAATGACAGACATAATAATGAAGACAACAATAACAACGAGATAATGACAATGACATGCCCTTTTGGCAATGTTTGAAAGCTGTATAAAATTCAGATAACAGTGTAATTTGATTTTCTCCGACTCTGGGCTTTGTGCCTGCGCTTTTGGACAGCTTCATTTTGCTAACCTTTTGCATTGACAGTTCTAGGAAAACACTATGAAATATTAACTTCTGTGGCTAAGAGCTCTGCATTTTTGTTCCTGTCATAATCTAATTGTGTTGGGGATTATAGATAGGAATGTAGTTTCACCCAGTATGCTTTTATAATGGTAAGGTGTTGTAGCATGAGCATCGTTTTGCTTGCCACTTTCAGAGCAACACAATACTATGACCCCACCTGCTACACCGACTTTTAATAGTAATTACCTACTTGATCATATTTAGTGCTGTTACTGTTTATGCATGTCTTTGCATATTGTGTCTTTTTTTCAGGTAATGACATTCATCAAAATTGCCCCCAAACCCACCGACTTACAAACAGCTTAAAAACGAAAACATTAAAAGATAGTGGCATTTAAACAAAGGTGTATTCTTCTCCACTTATTTGATTGGACAAATTCCAAGAGTGCTGAGTTTTTAGTATAACCATTGCCACACTTACTACAGGCTCTCAGTCAGGCTGTGCATTGTACAGCAAAACACAACACTTTATCCAGCTATGGCTTCTTTAGGAAGCTGTTCATTTTTTGAGACAGAAAAAAATAAACAAAATATTTGGCCGTATTGTGTCTGAAATGTCAGTTACGTGATATTAATTTCCTGTTTATAGAACTGCCTTATAAAAGCAATATTGTGCCCATGATAGTTGGCTGATATTCAATACAACAGCACCCTTGTTTGTGCGATATTTCTTAAATATATAAAAAAAAATGAAAAATGAAATGAATAGACTTTTTTTATAGCACTTCTTCCAATATAAACTCTACTAAAATCAAAAGAATCTTAAAAGACTTAACATCTCTATCATCTTCTGGCCTCAAGTAATTTTTATATCAAATACTGCAGGAATTGTAGGTCATATGGCACATGAATTAACGGCTTGTATTACGAATACCAGGGTACTGCTTAAATAATGAGTGGTATGAATGCACAATTCATAACCAACATACAGAATTTCTGACACATTCTTACTGTTACGGAGTATATTCTGTGACAACAATCAGCATTAGTGTAATACTTAAGTCCTATGAGGAGGCAGTGAGATGTGTTTCTGCAGTTGAAAAGCAAACCCTAGCCATTTTACACAAGCAGTATTAATGGCTAGTTAAATAATTAGTTGTGGCAGTTTTCTGTTTTCCTGCAGATAGCAGCACATAAAGCACTCTGGGTAAAAATCAATCCTGATAGATGCACTCTGTGTTTGTGCCATTCAATTATATATATATATACATACACACTTACACATTACAATAATCTGGGCAACATGTCATCTTAGAGATGTTCTAATTACTTGAATAACATGGGTGCTAAGATCAGGATGTCACGAATCATATCCATGGTGCATTACATATTTTTTTAAACCAAGAGCAAACTGCTCCTGTTAGTCTTTCGGTAGCATTTTCCAGTGTAGCAGTATAGAAAAAAATCTAATTATCTAATTTATTTATACACTGTGTTGCCTACTTGAGCCTAGCGATGATGCAGTATTTGAGTATTTGTTTATGTGTCCTTTACATTCCCTTTTTTGGAGTCCTTTTATGTCACTGTTCATTTTTCCAGCAGTGCAGTTGATGCATCTCAATATGAGGAAGGAGGAAGAAGCGCCGCAGCTGATGTGGAACGGCAGTTCTCCCTTCTCCATTAGTAAACATCACTCTCTCTTTCCCTCTCCCCATGATCCACTTTGCCTCTGATTAAAGCATTCGTTCAAATCTCAGGGCTCTGCCCTCCAACTGAGATTTCTGTTCATTAATTAAAGCTTAATGCAATTAATTATCACCTAAATGGGAATCCAGAGTTTGTTTGTTAAAACTGAAATACAGAAAGATTTATGCTTGTTTAATGGCACTTTAGTGGATAGCAAAGTGCTTCATAAAAGGAAAGTCACATAAAACAGGTGCAAATTATTCTTTCATGCTTTTTCAATTCTTTTTTAGGTTAGTTTTAAAGATCAGTTGTATTACATGCAGGCGTTTCTTTTTTGAAACAGGCTCCTTCTTCCTTTCTAGAATCTTCAATTATTTAGAATCAAATATTATATCAGTCACATTTTTCCTTTTCCTTTTTCCAGTGAGTAATTGATAGTGAGTTGTCATGTTCGTAATCCTTTAACGACTATATGATTGATTCTCTTATAGATTGTAATCAAACCTGAACTCAATCACACACTCAATACTCATTTCACACATCCATGTCTTCAGCGCCACTTATATTATATTATTATTTTATTTTAAATAGATAATTGTTTACATGCTGGTTTTTGCACATCCATTTGACCCCTGCTATTGCTGTTTTGCACAACATTTAGTGTTTACATGTTGTGTTTATTTACAAGTACTCTTCTGTATACAGTTCTCTTTTGCACACTGTACTGTATAACAAACATTAGGTTTACTGGCAGCACTATTTTGTGTTTTGTGTATTTATACTACACTTTTTTGTGTTGTCTGTTTATCTTGTCTCGCAACAGGTTGCACACGATGCACTTTATGTGGCGAAAACAACTTACTTTAGTCCTTAGCCCTGTGTTCTGTTCTGTAGCTCTAGGTTGTTTTATGTTGTTTTATGTAGCACCAAGGTTCTTGAGGAACCTTTTATCATTTCACTGTGTACTGCGTCAGCTCTATATGGTTGAAATGACAATAAAAGCTTCTTGACTTGACTTGACTTGACTACATGTTGTAAATAATTTCTGGGCAAAGAGCTCTGGTTTCCCATAATACATCATTTTATTAGCAGCCACTCTTCTAATTGTGAGTGCAAACCAATTTAACGTATTATTTCATTTTATTTACACACCACAACGTACAGTGGTTATATCTTAAACCGTTAACATATTTGCCATCTGGTCTGCATTAGTTATACGATAAACACACACCTGTTCTTATTTTTTCGTTTAGAGCTCAGCTCTGGAGTGTGAAGCAGAGGGATTTCATCCTAACATCCAAGATTACACTTATCATCAAACATCTCACTGAGAAATGACAGCTCAGTCATCAGTATTGAAGTCTATGCAGTGGTAGGGATATAGTCGGATCTACACACAAAATTATAGCATACCCTAATATTATAGATTGTCGGACACAAATTCTTGCCGCTGATCCATATTCAGACTGAAGACCAAAGGTTTAAAAGAGTTTATCTAATTTATATTACATAATACACTGGTTTTTACTCAATATTACCACAATAAAATCAGTCTGTAAGGCTCTGATAGATCTTTTGTAGTATGCGAATCTTTATTTTATGCAGAACAATTCAGCACAGATGGAATCTCTGGGGTTCATTTACAACTTGCTGCTGGCTTCTACTTCCTCGTATACGCGCTTAATATTTTTAACTGACTCAGTACATGCATCAAGGGCAAATCCATTGCCATAAAACTTTATACTATGCAGATCCGAGCTGCCTCATAAAGGCATGCCAGAGGCGGTGACAGTGTCGAACAGCATGTGGCAAATAAGCATTCGCAGGATGAACCCGTTACAAGACTATTGTTCTGTGGAGACATCTACATAAGCTTGGCGAACCTAAATTACTCCTCTTCCCATCGCAAGTTATAGCCATCATATCATTTGGTGCATTTGTCATATGCATGGTATGGAGGATATACATTTTTTGGCATTTTATGATAATTATCCTAAGAAAATATCTTTTTGATGTACTCCTGAACGTCTGTGCTTTTGACCTTTACAAAAATCAAGCTACATTATATTTTCCAGACTTTTTTTTTTTTTAAACATTTTACAGAAAAGATCATTCCGTGTTGCCAAATGAAACCGAGCCACAACTCGGTTACAAATTCTGTTGATAAATTGTCCTAAATAAAGCATAAAACCTGTTATTTCTTTTCTAACGCTCTGCTAAATTGAGTGTAGTTTGCAATTACATTTGTTATCTCAGCTGCATACCTCAACAATACATTTGATGAACACACTGGCATGCAGCTTGACCATGGGGTATTGAGGCAAGAGTCCATTTGTCTGAATTAGGTCATGACAACATACACCGTGAAAATACAAAAAGTTTTAATGGATTTTGTTAATGGTTTTGGACCATTTTCACTCTTAAAAAAGCGTGCTTTGCTTCTTAGTATGTGAATTAATGCCAAAGGCGTACAAATGAGCCTGCACTGCTGCCGTAGTCCTCTGTATTTATTGACTAAATATGGTCCATAACAGGGTTTAGGTCTAAACAAGTCTCTTCTTTTGTGCTACTTTCTTTCTCATTTTAAATTCTACATACAGTAATTAAACTATGTATCCCTCTTTCCTGCTCTCTCCTTCTCTCTCTCTCTCTTGCTCTCTCTCTCTCTCTCTCTCTCTCTCTCACACACACACACACACACACACACACACACACACACACACACACCTAGTGTAATTGTCAGGATGTTGGCCACTTCTAGCTCTTCATGTTTGATTACATTCCACTAAGGTAGTTAGAGAAGGGCACACATTTGTGCATTTGTGCTGGTTATGGAATACAATCAATAATGGAGAAGGTAGCTCTACCCAGAGACTTGCTACATATTTATGCAGCCCTCCTGGTAGAGTAGATATTGGGACGGAGTATTTATGCTATTTCCACCCAGTTTCATGCAGTTTCACTGCAGCATCAGCAGTGGGGTGCAGTTTGAGAGGCAGAATTGGGCTAACACTGCGTGAGGGCCAGATTAGGTTGCAGGAGCTTTTCTCTAATTTTAATTCAGCATCGCTTTACATGAGTTCCTCTCAGTTGTAAAGCACATTTTGTACCGTAAACCTTATGTAACAAGTCTTATCTATGACATCAAAGTCAGGATACAGGCGTTGTCTGTTTGATGAGCTTGAAGAGTGTGAAATTAAATTTTGCTGCCGATGCACACAGCACACATGTCAGAGTGATTATTATCAACATGCAACCTTAGCCTATTCCCATGATAATCTCATCAGATCTAATCAGCTTCAAAGTCTTGATTTTTTTCTCATTTAGGTGGTGGGTGACTCGAGACCAGACTGAATAAATACTGATAAACATTAATCTCTTGTTTAATGCGATTTATATTTTATCATCCCACGCACTAAACTATTTTTTTCTTGTGTACGTTATTAGCTGCTCGTTAGCATCACCTACTGGGTAAAAGCATGTTGATTCTTTTTTTCCAGACTCATTTCAAGTGTATTGTCAAGTACAAGTGCAATTGAGGTCTGCATTAACCAAGTTTCATATCTGAGATGAATGAGGTTAAGCCTAGTTATCAGATATAATGCATCTGGTACATATCTGTACAATTTCACAATTACAGTAAAAGCTTAGGAGCCTAAATGTTGTGCACAGTTGCCTCAATTATTAAAATTTTGGAAGCTACTTAACAAAATCTTGCGGTTAAATTGAACAGAATTAAGTTTTAGTTTGTGTTCTTATTGTTTTATGCTACAAAATCTGTATCAGCCGCTAAAAGCACACTGGTACACCGACTAAGTCCCAGCACTCATTAAATAATTTCACCAATTGTTTGCTCTTCCCCTCAGAACTTCTATTACCACCATTGGATCAAACTTCAACATGCATTTTCTTTCTATAGCATTTTAAATGTTTGTGTAGGAGCAAAATCCTTTTCTATATGACATACACCATATTAGATTTTCTCCTATTTAGATTTTTCGGAAAAAAACATGAAGTTTTATAGCTCACAATGTTCCAGCAGGTTTCACTAAATATGATTCAGATCAATTCTTCTAAAGTTATTTTAAAAACCATGTCCTGACTAAGTACAGAACATTAGTGTTATTTGGCCCTGAGGTAGTTTGATGTAATGGCAGACTCTTTGCTATTTGCAGCTATATATTTTTTTGCTGTTTATAAATGCTCTTAATTAGCAAAGTAGCTTATTATGTGTTGCTATTTTTTTAACCTAGTCAGTTTCTAAGCAACGAAAACTAGTCAGCACATTGAAGCTTTTACAGGACCAGTGGAATTGCCTTTGTCAACTTTGGTTTGTAATTTTTTAATTAGGCCATGAAGACTGTTGGTTTTCTTTGGAAATTATAGATCATGTGAACCGGGCTTTAACATGTGAGTTTGTTGATAGATCTTTTTATAATATAGACTTGAGACTGGGCCAGTTTCCAGGTAATAAACTATTTGCATTATGTTTGCATGATTAGCAATGGTTTATTTTAACGAAGGGCACTAAAACAATATGGTGACGCATGCAGTTCGATGTAAAGGTTTATATCCTCGATGGTCCTTAACAGTAAAAGGCAAATATACACGCCATGTAAAGTAAATCACAATAGCAGGAGCGGCTAAAAGTGCAGGTAAGATAATCAGGTGAAACAGGCAAACGGATCCAAATCATTAGGCAAAATTGTGAGTAAGAAACTGGAAAAGGTCAGGCAATTAGCGAACAACAATACAAAGACAAAACCGTTAAGGAAAAAATGAAAAGAAAGCAAGATCAAAACCATGCAACACATGAACTATGAACAAGAAACAAAACAGCTTGGTAATCCTAGTAAAACTTACTAGCGTTACCTCGCAATGAGTGCGTGCGAGTCTCTTACATAGTGTGAGAGTTTGGCAAATGTCATTAAGCATGCTTGTGCTCAGTCAGTAACTAGGTGAACCGAATGGTGGGAAGGTATTTCAAGCTTGGCAGTTGTAGGTGTTTTTTCGGTTTAGAGACTGTGGTTTTTGTAGTCTCGGCGGACTGAGATCTGACAACATATTATCAGTTACAGTTGGTGAAATATAAAACTCTACAATCTGTAGCAAGGCAGGAATCAACATCACAAAAATATCATGGGTAAAAATAGCAAAAGTTGTCCAGTGAATCTGCCTGACTATACCTGACTGCTGAAAGCAGGAGCATCTGGCTGAGCTAAAACAGAATGTCAAGGAGCTTGAGCAAAGTTTTACCTGACAATCTGTAAAAATTAGAGCAGGAAAGGGAAGATTACACAGGCAATTGATGGAGATTATTATAAATGAGAGGATCGTAAGTTTTTCGAAGGTTATTACAAAGGTAAAGTGCTGGTATAACTATCATTAGGATATATTTATATATTTGCATCACATTCTGTCAGATGTATTATTAATATATTTGCTTGACATACACTGTTTATTCATTCATGATCTTCGCCTCTTAGATCATGAATGAATATTTGTGAAGTCTACCATAGAAATCACGTTTTGTTGGTCAAAAATAGACTTCTTAATCTTCTCTTGTCCTAAGGGTATGCAATCTCTCGTACTTAACTACACATATCCGATTTTATTACACCATATTAAATGGCATCTCAAGAAAACTAAGTGGCTGCATATAGTTTCCTTTTAGAAATAAATAAATAAATCATTGTGAATCATTCATTGTACTGAATTGTTGTCATGTTTCGTGATTTATTACACATTTCAATTTATAGTCTCATAACATTGTCGAGGCACATTGGGAAAAGTAGCAGTGCTGTGATGTCCTGTAACACCTATCCCCCCTGTGATTACAAATCTTCTTTTCTCAAAAGTCACTTACAATTTACTTTGCCATTTATTATGCATGCCTTCGTTTTTGAGCACACCCATGCACAGATGCACGTGTACACCCTAATGCTGCTGATGCGCAGATGTTCTGTCCGTGTTCACCTCATCCTCTCCCCTATCCCTCCATCTGGGTATTAGGTTTAGTCATAAGCTCTTCCTCTCATCTGCTCTGCTTGCTCTCACAGGCAGGTGCTGTCTGCTGGCCTCCACTCTGCAGCCTAATTGGGGACAGAGAGAGAGATAGACAGAAAGAGACAGATGGAGAATGATATAGAGGGAGGTAGGGAGAAAAATACACAATGGCTTGAGGGTTCCAGCTCTCATCCACAGCCTGGCTATTTAATGAGTGGAAAAGGCACACAAACAAACAGGATTAATAATGTAGGAGGGTGATGCATGTTCTCTCTCTCTCTGTCTCTCTTTCTCTCTCACGCTCTCTTGCTCTCTCTCTCTTCTCTCTCTTCTCTCTTGGTGTCTGTCACAGCAGGTCTTCTAACACTCTTTACAAACCTGATTTAGAGCACAGTACCAAAGAGGAAGGAGAGAGAAAAAAACTCGTCAAGGATAAGAGAGAAAGGGAAATCAAAGGGAGGCACAGGGATTATGGGATAGGAGGATGTGTGAGACAACATGGAGGGCTGAGAAACAAAGTAGTGCATGAGAAGTAGGAAAATTGATAGCAAAAAATAAGTAGACTGTTGAGAACACTAAGTAAATGTTTTCCTCTGTTTATTTATCGCCCTGCTCTTGGTAAAAGCATTGTCGCATTATTATTTATTATTTTTTATTATTATGACTTGTTGGGCTGATGATTATTTATCTTGGCTGTCGACTTTATTTCACTCGTATGAGTAAGGAATAAAACATGACGGGACATACCCTCACCAAATGCTTTATTAGGAACACCATGGTAATGCCTCCCTAGCCTTCAAAGCAGTCTCAATTCTTTATGCCATGGATTCTACAATATGTTGGTATTGTTCCTTTGAGATTCTGGTCTGATATGATGGCATCACACACTTCCTGCAGTTTTTTCAGATGCACGTTCGTGCTGTAAATCTCCCTTACTTCGACATCCCAGAGCAGTTTGATTGAATTCAAATCCAGTGACTGGAAAGATGGCAATGAATTCATTGCTATGCTTAATGAAATCAGTTTGCGATGACTTCCTTTGTGACATGTTTCTGGAAGTAGCTATTAGTAGATGGTAAATTGTCGCCATGAAGGGATGTGCATGGTCACCAACACACTCAAATAGGTTGTTGCATTCAAGCAATGGTTGATTGGTAATAATGTACTCAAAAATTGTCAAGTAAACATTTCCCACACCATTACACCCACTCCACCAGCCTGGACTGCAGACAGGTTGGGTCTATTGATTCATGCTGTTGGCATCACATTCTGACCCTACCATCTGTGTGCCTCAGCAAAAGATTTCTGAGACCAGGCTATGTTTTTCCAGTCTTTAACTGTCCAGTTTTGGTGAGTGAGTGACCAGTGCAGTTTTATCTTTCTGTTCTTGGGTGACAGGAGTGGAACCCGAGGTGGTCTTCTGCTGTTGTAGTAGGTCTGATGTGTATTCAGAGATGCTTTTCTGCTCTGAGTGGTTATATAAATTACTACAGCATTCAAGCTTGAACCAGTTCAATCCATTGATCTCTCTCATCAACAAGCCTATGCTGTAATACCTCTGTCAGAGCTGTGCTTAAATACTACTCTGCTGTAATGCTATTTCAGGAGTGTGAGGTAATACTACTGCCTGAGCTTTAATAATACTGTGTGTGCTTGTAGTACCATTGTCTGGGCTCTACTGCAATATTACTGTGCTGTAATACTACTGTGTTGGCTTGTATTACTCTTCTCTGGGCCGTGGTATAATACTACTGTCCAGAGATAGCAAAAGTACACAAATGCTTTACTTATGTAGAAATACAGATACTCATGTTTTAAAATGCTCTGGTAAAAGTTGAGGTACTGACTATATTATTAGTTACAATTCTTAAGGAAAAAAAGTCAAGATATAAAGTCAGAATTGCAAGAAAAAAATCAGAATTGTGAGATATGAACTCGCATTTGCGACACATTCTGGCAAAGCACCATAGGAAACCACGAGATGTGATTTTTACAGAATACGGAAATTACTTTTTTATTGTAAACAGAGCTTTGTATGCCATTTTACATTTAAAGGTATGGCCATATAAACTGTATCCTTTACAATTTGCGTGTTATAATAGTATGAAAACGTCTTATGTGCTTTGCCAGGAAGTGTCACAAATGAGTTATAAACTCGCATTGTGAGAAAAATCTGAAATCTGACTTTATAACTAGCAATTCTGTTTTTTTTTTATCGTAAGTGCAAGTATATATCTCACAATTCTCACTTGTTTTGTCACAATTGCGAGTTCAGAAGGAGTTTATATGGGCAAATATTGATGCTTTATGCAAATGTATGTTTATTATTACTAAACTCAGCGTAAAGCATGAAGAAAAAATATTCTTGTAAATGATTACTCAATCAGAGAATATTTGTTTTTTATATTTATTTATTTATAATTTGTATAAAAAATTGTCAAACAGAAATTAGTGACGTTAAAATTAATTTGCATTACTTGTTATTAACACGTAAATTTTGACAGCTGTAATTAATATATTAATACAAAATGAATTTCTAATTTTGTTACCCCACTGTGGGACAATAAAGATATAAAGGTATATCTTATCCAGGCTGCACATCCACTATATAGAACACAAGCTGAGAAAAGATGATGATCAGGTGATCAGGAATGTCTCTGTTCTCAGTCATGTTTACATCGCTGACTCCCTCTGTCTCATCCACTTTAACCCCATACTTCTTGTTGCCTTCTGCCTTGCTTGTTGTTAGCTTCATAAACTAGCCTGCATCTGTTGTGTGTGTGAGCCAGGAAATGATACACCAGTGGTAGATTGAAAAAGCTGCGCAATGAAAGAAAATAGGTTGATGGTCTGAAAACGGCGTGCAGTGAGAAGAAAGAATATTGACATTTCACTAAAACAAAACTAAAGTAACGAGCCTGTTTTGAAAATGTAAGAAGTAGAAAGAACAGATATTTGTGTCAAAATAAATAGTGAAATAAAGTACTGATACCAGAAAAATCTACTGAAGTACAGTAATGAAGCTACTGTCTGGAAAGTAATACCATCGTCAGGGCTCTACTGGAATATTACTGTGCTGTAATACTATAATATATATACATTATATACTATACATATATAATATAGGTAGTATAATAATGAACAGGAAACTTGGGAACATATTAAGTGATAGTAATTAAGTAAGTAATCAGGTAATAATTCCTAATCTAAAATCAGATTTATGTATTATAAGGTACAGGTCAGTAAAACATTTTTTTTTTTTTTTACATTTATGTTTAAATATAAACAAACAATATCATTTCAGTCAAGGATTTCAACAAAAGGTTTATCGATTATTTTTGACTTTGCTGTCAGCGTCTTAATTCAAGGAACTATTTATACGAAACATTTCTCATCTAATATAGCAATATTTTGTGGAGTTATAACATGCTTCTTGAATGACAAGGATGTAGTCAGGTTTTGACACAGTGCATTATTAATTTTTACAGTTTGTGTTACAGTATATTATTTGTATTTCAGTATCCTGTTTGTTTGTTACACTAAAAACTTTTGTTATTATTTGTGTCATGCATTTCCTTTGCAGGTTAGAGTCTAAAAGGCAAAGACAGAATCTGTTTTACATCGTTAAATTCACAAAATGGAACTTCAGGTGCTGCGCTCCAATAATCTCACACTTGCTGTTGATGTAAAATGATCGGTATTCCCTACCTAAACGCAGAGGTATCGCTGCTGCAGAATATGTATGGCAATGTGCGAGAAAGTGATTTTAAATACCGAACTCCCCAAACCCTCTCCAATAAGGCATTTCTCATTAGTACTAAGGGAAGTGCTGGGCTGTTTAATTATTGGGCTCAGTGATTCTAAGAGCCAGACTGTGTTAATTTAAGTCCTGCTCCACGGATTTACTCAGCAATGAGGATGGGATGAGTTTTACTGCCATCGGAGAATTATACAGATGTAGGCTAATAAACACCAGCAGGACTGCAATTCATTTTTTTACAACAGGCCCTCCTTTTATTTTTCATCCCAGAGGTTGTGTGTTGTAAAGAACCGAATGCTCCTTGAGCTCACTTAAATGTGAACCAGGCTCCTATTTCACTACACTGAAATGAAATGCAGACTTTCTGTGACGGGAAAAAAAAAAACAACGGATGAAAAGCATCGGGAATAATTCTTGCCATGTTCTTGTGTTGTCGTAGAGCATATGCATTGCTGTGGTTCTGGAGCACAGTGCCACTTGACAGGTTAATGCTAAAGCATTTGGGCAAAGGGCAGATAAAAGTTAAGTGCACCATGCCACTGATGCATACAGCATACACCATGATTTATGTCATATGATTATGGCTGCATAATTTTTTTTTCCTTCCTTCTCTTTTTTTTTTTTTACACATAAGAAAATCAAAGGAAAAGCTTTCTGAAAGCTTGTCATGTTGGTCTTCAGGTTTCTTGTATGCCTCTTTTCGATTCAGTTCATTAATTGGTGAAAACATGATCCCTGCAGCAGCAGCAGATATCAGTTGTTGTGTGATTTTTTTTTTCTCTTTAGCAAGATAGGTCAGCAGGGTCTATTTTTAGTTCTGATGAACAGCTTAATGACAAAATAACACATAATGCTAGATAATAGCCACTTTGTGATATCGGTTCATGTTATAAATGTAACACAGTCCCACTCATCTACTGTGATTCAGCTTTGCATTTATGTTCTGTTTGGAGAGGTGATTCTTGCCCTCCAAACATTTGCGTGTTGTGAGTCTGATTATATGCTGTGATGAAACAACAATCGGGGCCAACCAATTAAGTGCTTGACAGACAAAAAATACATTTCCGGGAACAATCGAACAATCAAAACACATATTTTATTCCTTCATAATCTAGAAAGGGCTGATTGGATTTTGTTTATCTGTGTAATCATGGGATGGGTCAAGCTGCAAGCCAGAGATAGCAAAATATATAGAGGAGGAACAGCCTAATCCCCGGAATGTAACATAAAAACATGCACATGTGAGAGGATAATCAGAGTTCTTCCACTTGAATCTCTCCTAGTGTTCTGTAAGAGGGTGCAATAATTACACAGCTTATTTACAAAGAGTTTTTTAACCAAAAGTTTGTAGATGTATTGAAATATAAATGTTTCTTAAACATAGCACGGTTCAACAGTTTTAATTTAGCTAAATAAAAAAAATTCTACAGAAAAAAATTTAATGGGAAAAAAAAAACGTAATATAAAAATCTCTCTGCACAAACAAAAGACAACAAATTAGTAAAATCCACTAAATGTGGTTACTTCTTAGAAAAATATTTTTTTTAGAAAGACTTCCCCATAAAATTTTATTTAAAAATGAGTCATGCATATACCATGCTATTATAAGCTGAAAGAGAGCATGGCTGTGAGAAATTCTTGCTCTGTTTATTTTTGTCATATCTGTCATGTATGATGAAAAGTTAAAAACATGCTACAAACAGCACTAGCTTTAGAAACAACTCTGTCTTTCTAGAGTAGTCAGTATTGTAAATATTGCATTGTGCCAGTAAATCCACTGTATCTGTACACATTACTTTTGATTTAGGCTCAGACAGGTCAACTTGTGTGTGAACACCTGAGAGATGTGCAGGTCCTAAAGGGTACTTCATTAGTAAAGACAAAGAGTTGGTGTGTGTATGTGTGCGGGTGTGTTTCCGTGTGTCAGTCTAATTCTGTGCCTGGAGCAATAATAACACACAAATGGTCAGTTGTCAAGGAAACGCACGTGTGCTGGGTCAGTCAGTGCTCCTGTGTTCAGAGGAGCTCACAGCAATCAAATATGTGTGTGTGTGTGTGTGTGTGTGTGTGTGTGTGTGTGTGTGTGTGTGAGAAAGAGTTGCTTGTAGTCAGGAATGAGAAAAAGTCCTGTTTGCTCATCATTGCGTTCTTTGATGAGAGTCTCAGAGTGTTTCAGATCTATTACACAACTGTAACTGTCCTCAATTTGTAATGCTTAATAAAGATTGACCTCAGTAATGTCTTCATGTTCAGCTCCAGCTTCCTGATTCCATGCATTAGCATTGTCTGTGTTTCTTTGTTAGCAGATTGGAGCAGTACAGTGGACTTTTGAAGGGTCATTGCTCCAGTGCTAATGGCCATGAATGGTGCTCATTGTTTTTGAACTCCTGCTATCGTTTGTATGCTGGTTGACAGCTTTTCTATGAAAGACTTGCCAGCAACAAACCATAATTATCCCCCAATCACAGGCACAGTGATGACGAATGTCAGCCATGTCTTTTTACTCTCTCTGGTTTTTCCCGATAACTTCCCCTTTGGCTTTTAAAGTGGCCGGTGGTGTTATTTACTGTCTTAACTCTCCATTCATCTGTGGCACATTATCCCTTTTTTCGATCTCTCTTTTTATTTAGACCGAGATTATCCTATTCTTAGGAACCTTCAGGGCCGTGACCTTCACTACAGCTCTACAGAGAAGAGGCAGATTAAACAAGTTTGTTTTGAAAGGTGTGAAAGCTATCTTAACTTCAGGAGAGGCCAGTTTTTCAATCAGATGATGTATGTACCATGTGCAGTTTTGTCATTTCTATTCATGCGATCTGCCAAGATTATGCCGTCGAACTACAGTAACTGCACATGACCTGATCCCTGCAGTCACTATCCCACATGACTGTCTGCTCTTGATGCATGTTTAGGGATAATTATCATTTGTATATTATCTTTCCTTACACCATACACATCACCTCACATTTGTCTTTCCATGGTTGTTGATGTTTTTCATGGTCCTTAATGTTATGCACAAGTTATAGTGCCTGAACCATTTTTAGCCATTACTTCTCTTTCTCCAAGTATTACAAAACATACAATCTCCTAATTATTTATTAGTTAATAGAAACTCATATTGTGTTCATTATCACCTTGGTAAAGTATGTGCTGTTTGTAATGTGTAAATAGCCTAGAATTAGTAACACACTGAAATGTGAAACTGAAAAAAAAATTCTGGAAACAGTGGAATTATTATTATTAAAATTCTCCTTTTTGCAATTTGAGATGCAACTACTGTATGTTATACATTGCTGGTAAATGCACCTGAAAAACAGCATCTACTGTGCACTGCGAAACCAAGCATAATTAGCCTGCTTTATTAGTCTACAAAAATCTATTGTTCTCAGCAACAGAGAAAGGTTGCCCAAGGCACTGAATTCTATTACAATGTACTTATACTTATTGCTTTGAAAAATCTTTTAAATTCAAATGGCATTTATGGAGCACATCCTACAGATTGAGATGTCGTGTTTTTAAGTGTTGTTTCAGTCCCATACTGAAGAAGTTGTATGTTCCCTCTCTTAACGCATGAGATGAACAATGATTACAGATCACTTGTCTATCATAGAAAGTCTATAATTAAAACAGAAACCATAAAGAGTTTCCATCTGTTGGTCTGCTGCTGATTAAACCGTGTAGACCTGAAAGCATATCGGTTAATCGAAAAAAAAAAAGTCGTTTTATTCACTTCTTAATTTTCATTCCCATTAATATTCTTTGATGATTTGACACTTCATTGTAGGACATTGCATTCATTTTCTTTCATTTTTTTTTCTTTCTTGCAGTGGCTGAAATTTTGCCGCATCCCCTATTTTAACTTGAATAATAATCTTGCTCTACTTTTCTTTTACGACTCAAGAGATTTAAGGGTTTATTTGTCACATGCGCATTCATAGCAGGTACAGTGGTGCTGTGAAATGAGATGTGGCAGCTCTGGAGGCTGTAAGTAACAACACAATAAATAGATAACACAGACAATATAACAAAGTATGCAAGGTAAGAAAAAGCACAAGACAATAATCAACAAGACAAGAGCATTCAAAATAACCAAAAAGTCTATAAGAAAGTGTATGCGGCTAAATATCTGTGTATGTATAAACATTAAAGTGGCCTGGGCTTATGCGTCATATGCGATATACGTATATGTGAAGTGCTATATTATGTACGTTCTGATTCATGCAGTGAAAAGAGAATAATGGTATGGCTTCATGTCTGTGATGGCCTGGACGAAGAAGCTCCTCCTTAGTATGTATGTCCTAGACATGTTATAGTGGAGGAGATTACCAGACGCAGCCATTTTAACAGTCAGAGTTTTGGGTATAAGGAGGTTTTAGGAGAGCTATACTGGTCCTGGTCTGCCTGGAGTGCTGATCTAGTGATCTGTTCAGCAGACCTTACCACCAGCTGCAGGACTTGCTGTCCTCAGCACTGCAGTTTACAATTCCAGTGAGGATTCTTTCTATATTGCTGTATAGAAGGGCCACTGGATAGCGGAGGTAATATTGAACTGTGGTAAAAATGCTGTGTTTGTTGGTTGTAGTGTTGGTTGAAGTCCTTGTTATACTATGGTACTTCAAGCTGCTTACTGTCTCCAATCGGTGCATATTTTCTATGTGTCTTCTTTCTAAAGTCCACAACCTGTCCCTTAGCTTAGCTGACATTTAGGAACAAACAGTAATGTTGTCCATAAAGGCCTTAACATCACTCCTGGTGATCAGTTCCACCCCCACCCCCACCACAGTATCACCTACAAACGTGACAGTAGTGTTTAATCTGTATGTGGCTGCAATGTCTTGTGTGTGTATAGGAATACAGCAGAAAAGCTGGAAACATAGCCATGGGGAGTTTTAGTTTAGAGTGACAGTGTTGTGGTAAAGCAACTTATTTTCACCACTTGAGGCCATCCTGGGAAAAAAAATTTTTTTTCCAGTATCCTGCAGCAGAGTGAGGAACACGGGCATATCTTCCACAGCTTACCAAACAGCATTAGCGAGAGTATGGGTTTGAAAGCTGTGCTGCAATTAATTTAAAGCAGTCTCACCTAAGTCCCTTTTCCCTTGTTGACATGGGATAAGGAGGTAGGAAGGACATAGGATATAGTATAATAAATTATATGGGAGATAATTTTACTATGACATAATATTATTGAACATATTTAAATACATATAATACTTATGAATACATATCAGCAGTGTTGGGCAACGTTACTTTTAAAAGTAACGCATTACAATATTAAGTTACTGCCCAAAAAAGTAACTAATTACGTTAATTAGTTACTTTTTATGGAAAGTAACGTGTTATATTACTTTTGCATTACTTTTGCGTTACTTGTATCTCTTTCACGCCTTACAGGTGTAACAGGTGTAATATATATAATTGCCATTAAGAAATAAGTTATATTAGGGCAAAAGACATGTGTGGGCTGCACAACGGTGATGTGGAGGGAGAACATACCTTTCGCTGTCATCTCATAAAACATCGTGCAATTCCGTAAATATGACCTCGTCCTCGTCTACATCATTCTCTGCTTCATCATCAACTTGAAACATTCTGAACGCTTTTACAAAGTTCGCGCTATTATCAGTGACCGTGGCAGTTTATCTTCCCACAAAGAGCAAATGAGCTGTGATTTTGCTCTCTATCTCCGCTGTGATGGCATCGTACATGTGTCTCCCTTGGAAAACTTTTATTCTGAACAGTCCATAGATCTGCAGTGGTGGAAAGTCGGCAAAAAGTTTTCTATATTTCTGTCTCCATTTCCATATATGCAACATTGCATAATGTTGCATATATTCAACATTATACACACACACACACACACACACACACACACACACACACAAACACACACATCTGTACGTTCATTTTAATTCATTAATTTTTTTATGCAAAATAATTTAACTGAAAAGTAACTCGCATTACTTTTTTTTAGAAGTATCTCAGATATTAATGTGTAAATTTATAAAGTAACGCGCTACTTTACTCGTTACTCCAGAAAAGTAATATTATTACGTAACGCACGTTACTTGTAACGCGTTACCCCCAACACTGCATATCAGTATCAAAATACAAAACACGATACTTTATATTGTGATTTATTAACTTTATCAACAAAGCTCAGGCTTTTAGTGTTGCACAGTCCTAAACTTACAACATCAGTGAATGTTGTCCACAAATCACATTTCTCCATGCAAACACCAGGTGCCCAGTCAACAGTCAAGACCTGAGTGAAGGCATTTCCTGCTCAAACAGTTGTTGAATAATCTTTTGTCTTGATCCCCATTGTGTAAGGGAATTTTATAAGAGTTTTTGCTGAGGAAAGACCAATTTCTGTGTGTGCATCTTAAGTTCCTGCTGACTCTTTCATCTATAATAAAAACACAATTTGCTGCCTCTTCCAGCTGTGGCTGTATTCACAGTATTCAAGTACCCACTGCTCTTACAGACCTGAGGTCTTCACAATTCCATCTGAAGAGAGAGAAAGATAAAGAGAGGGGAAATGCTTTCAGTTAGGGATTAAATATTTTTAATAGAATACTGTTTACTAACTATCCATTAATTTAAAGCTGATTTGTGATTTATTTTGCTGCATTGGGGTGTACATATTACATCTACATTATAGTCTACATAATACACACCTTTTATAAAAGCTAGGCTATTATTGTTTGTTTTTTGCTGACCTTGACCATGCTTGTTAAATGTTTGATGCTTTTTGTTCTCACTCAAGCATGTGTGCTTAAAGCGGCACAACAAATAGATTTCTGCAGTAGCACTGATTGTTTTTAGCGTTGAAATGATACTAGTGTTACTAATAAAAATATTTTTTTCCCCCCAATCACCCTTTACTAAAGTTTCTTGAACTACAAATTTTCATATTATACGGTGTTGCAAGAATTTTATAACTTATTAGGTGAACATGCATACAGTATATGACATTCTCGGGTGAACCAGATGAATTAAACATGAAGTTCAAGACATTCAGTATTCATTTATAACTAAAATTGCATACACCATTCAATGCAGGAAAAAACTAAGAAAAAAAACACAAAACTTTCACCTACTTATTTGCAGTGCCTTCTGTACATTTACTATCAACATTCTGGCACAAGAATAGGTTGCAGTTACGGTCAGTTTATGAGCCCGGAAAGTCTAATTATATGGCGTGAATAGTATAGACTGGAAGAAGAAGTGAGAAACACTCAATATGTTAACAAAAAAGTTAAATTATTCACTACATATTCATTTTATTCAAATTCCATAGTGCCAGAGGTTAGCATAGAACATTTTAGTAAAACTTCATACATTACTATGCAGCCTATACTTGGACACCAGTGCGGTTTGGGTTGCAATGTGGTTGCATGCAAACATTTTTTTTTTTGAGAGTGAGTTGCCCAGAGCCTATACCAGGAGAACTCAAAATGAGCAATGATGCCAATCTATCTCCAGATTATGCACGAAAGTAACACATCTTAATTTAAAAGAAGGAAAATTACTACTGATGGTTAAACTGTTTTAATCCAAATAGTCTGATAATAAAATACATGATCACTTGAATTCATGCACGTATTTCATTAAGACTCAATATCATGGTTCTGTTTATGACACATTATATCTTATTGTCATTTTTTTTAAGAGTTCTGTCAAAAGCCTGATTTTTTTTATCTTGATATTAACCTTCATCAGTATCCTATGTAAAGCTGGATTTTCCATAAAAAAACTCTAAAAAGTACAATTTCCTTTGCTGATTTGTCTCAATTGGTTTAAAAGCTGCAGGAAGGAGTCCAGCTCTTGTTTCCTGGATTGGTGGAGTACACAGACCACATATTTCTCTCTTCTGATGGATTAGCCAATGCCTGAAGTGTGAAAACAATAAGAATTGGGCTTCACAAAAAGGAAACTAGGAAGCAGGTCATCATTCATGAACCTTTCTGTGCGAGTGCAGACCCACAGGGACAGTCAAAATGCTAGTTTTCTTGCCCCTAACCATTCATGTCCCTCCAGATTTACAGGGCATCAGCTTTCAGGCTGCTCGACACAGCACTCATCTGTGGCTGGACAATGGTGGGTGTGACAGATAGCTGAGCGGAGTGTGGGGAAAGAGGAGAGAAAAAAAAATTCACAGCAAAGCCCTTAATCATAATTGGCAGAGCAAAAGTATAACAGCAAACAGGTGTTACAGTCGAGGAGGTGACTCACTGTTCCTCTTGGCTAGAGATGTGTTGGTCGGAATGATGGTCCTTGCTTTTTCCACCTGAGGTGAAATTTTACATTTCCCTTTTACCGTCAAATTACTTTACATTCCCACACTCTAGTCAAACATTGCCATTTTGTTATACAACATATAGGCATAGTGGGAAACTGGGCAAACAGCAGTGACCCCAGCATTGGTGGTACAATGGTTAAGGCTCTGAGTTGCTGATGAGAAGGTCAAGAGTTTAATCTCTAGCACTAAGAGTCCATTACAGCAGACAGTCATTTTCAGGCCATTACCTGATTTATGAAGGTCACCACACTTTTGTCTCATTTATTTTGTGTCTTCCCAGATCTTCATCATGTTAATGAATGACTAATGAAAATCGGGCTCAGTGTCAGTGTGTATTTATACACCAGTCAAACAGGAAGTCGTGGGAGATTGTTTAAGGTTTCAGATTAACCCAAATAAAACAAATAATAAAAAAAAAGAAAATGTGAAGTTTTTTTAATCATTTCTAAATGTGCCACTAATTGTGATGTTTTTTTTATATTATATATTAAGTTTTTATATTATTATAATTTAGTCCACCTAACCAGAAAGATGTTTTTTTGTTACCTTTTTACCAATCTTTTCCAGGGGTGCCAATAATTGCTGGCAGATTTCAAAGCCCCATTCAGTTTCACTGGCCACTGCAAGTTCAAGGACTCTGTTTCTGAAAGTGTTTTACTATAGATTTTCTCCTGCCCGAAGTGTGACCATTTGCCCTTACTGTGGAACTTCCCTGAGGGGTGTAAGCTGCTTTACTAATGCTGCATGACAGGTGAGAAGGTTTGCACTGTGTTACTGAATGAGATCTCTGCTTTCACTGTATCTGACCTCACACTTTTGTCAAGGAGAAGAGAGGTTCAAACAGTGCGACTAGCTGCTTTGCTAGTTCGTGCTAAACTTTCACTGAACCTCCCTTGTGGATCCATCTTTTCTATTCTATAAACAAGCCCAAGTGTTGAAGTGATTGATTTTGACCACAAAGAACTCCATGTCCACTACTGGAGACCATCTGGTAACTTCTGTAGGCATGCAGAGATGCAGATTAGGGTTCCTGCTGAGCTTGTCTGGGCTGTTAGCGTTTAATCCTTAGAACAGGGTGCTAGATCAGAACAGCAACATGAGGCTTAATGAAGATTAATCATCCAATAAAATTGATCAATGATGCAGTTCAGGTACAAAGCGGAAGAAAAGATGGACACAAAAGAGATGGAGAAAGAAAATATTCTCTGTGTGTGTGTGTGTGTGTGTGTGTGTGTATACACTCACATGCAGCTGAATTTCAGGTGCAGCTTTTACAGTGCCGAGTATGTAATTTTAAATGCTAATACAGCCATCCATGTTATGAAATGACTGACAGCTCTTGTACATAAAGCGTTCTGATATTGAATGCGCACGAGGCAATTATGCTAGCTTAGCTGGAGGTGCTCACTCAAGGCCATTGAAGTGCACAGAGAATCTGCTTTGCTGCTAATTAGTAATGGCTCTGAGTTTAACACTAACTGATTTCAGGTGCTAAAGAGAAAATAGCTCATTACGGTAAATAGCCATTTCACCAGCATGGCCCCGATAGCAAAGTACACCTCTGAACTATGTGTGTGATTTTCACAGCGCTAGTCTGCTTTTACTTCCCTTTTCAAATTTTTTTTTCTTGAGTGGAAGGTTTCTGATGATGTTTGCTATCTTTGAGATGCACTCATTTATGCAGAACAAGTGAAGCAATTGAGTTTGATTAGCTATTAAGCTGAAGATGCAAAGCTGACATAAAAGTACACTTTGTTTTTCTTGTAAATTTATAGGCAAACATTCGAAGAGATGCGCTTTAGCAAGCCTAAAAAGATGTTGTTAATTTGTTTACACTTCCATTATACACAGTGCAATCCATACCATCACGATAATAGGGTTAATGTGAGAGTCAAGCTGCACAGAGTTCCACTGTACAATGTCAGAAAAGTGTAAAGTGGAAGATTACAAAGCACTGCACTGTATAGCAATAATTTTTTTTTGTTTTTTGGTTTCTACATAGATTAAATTCAGGACCCATGTAGGCCACAGAAGGATTAATATTGTGTTTAGCATAGAGGCACTGGGCAATGCGTGCAATGCTTGATTTGCTTCCCCACACTTCCAGCACCCTGCAGGAAGCCCAGGATGAGTGTGCAGTTGTGTGATAAGGGAAGAGACTTAGGTGAAAAAAAGGTGAAAACAAACATATAGCGAAAGTTTATGAGCTGAAAATGAAAGGCTATCTGAGGAAAATAGGAATAGTTTTCACCCTCAAAAATACATTTACTCACATCGCCATGATCCAATAAGGGCTAATGTTAGAGTTGACGCTACAGCTCTCTGGATTTTCATGCATATTTCTTATGCTCAGAGGTACATTTCAGAAGAAATTACACACGACTTTACTATAAATTTAGCCACTCTGTCAAAAAACATTTTTCATTATCTCAATGGATTACAATGAGCGTTCCTCAATGGGATGATTTCCGTTTTTAAAATACAGCTTAAAAATAGCCATACCAGACATTAATGCTAGAGCTGCTCTTTATTCAAAGTTAATAGGCTAAAATTTTAACCGTTAGCAAAAATGTCTTTCACTTTCCACTTTTGACAATATGAAGGTATAATATTGCAGTCATGCTCTGACATTTGTCTGAATTGTGTTAGAACGCGTTACCTTGCTGCCGTTTAGTTACTAAATTGGAGTCAGTTCAATGCCAGCTGTCTATCACCTCTGAGCTGGATTTAACAGCATTTTTATGTGCATGCAATCGAAACGATCAAATGATATATCAATAAAAGAGAACTCGCAAGCATGAACCACAGTCTTCACAAAAGAAAAAAACATGAAACGAGGCAAGCTCACAGACTTAGTGCTTACAGTGTATATTTTTGTACAAGCTACATTATATGCACAAATGTTTGTAGACACCAAACGTGAATTTTATTTTGTTTTTGTTTACATAGAAAGTTTTGTCGAGGGTGACAGTCTTATATAAAATGATCCTATATCAAAGTTTTACATCAAAGCTGGTGTTCATTGTGTGTAATAAAAAAGATATCCTATGCAAAGTTACTCTCTAGTGCACTATTTGAGTGTCAGCTATTGTATTGTTGTCTGAAATCTCAGGGGACACGTTTTATTAGTTCGGCATTGTACAACCAATGCACAATACAGCCACACTAAGGTAGCACTTTGCTTAATTCTATTAAATTCCATTCATTTTTATGTGTAGCAAATTAGCTACACATATTAAAAATAAAAATCTTGAAAGGAGCTACGCTCAAAAGAGAATCCATTCTCATCTGGGTGACACCAGATATCTGTTCATTATAGTCTTGTCATTGCTGAGGTTATTAGCTGTTCACTAAAGGACACTTGATTGTAAAACTGTGGGCAATTGTAGTTCTAAGCCACTGTAGCAGAACAAAATTATTACAGTCCAAACCCATCTTCATGGTTCTTAAGTGGAACCATTAACTGTAGTCTCATGTATCTTTAGGGTGTTCATGTGGAACAAACCTCAGCAGCAGTGAGTGGTTTCCAATTGATGAAAACTCTCATCCAGAATTAAGAGCTCCATACAAACTTATTTTATTGTGGAGCAAACCAAGTTTGAATAAAATGTAGTAAAAATGTTCCCTAACAAGGACTAAAGTGATACAAAAATTTAATCAATAAAAAAGCAATGTCTTTAAAACTGAAAATCACTTTATAAAGACTTTATTAAGTTAAGCAGGTTATTTGTAATGTTTGGATTGGACATGTGTTGGTGAAGTGTTCTTACTTGTTAACGTGGTCTACCAATGTGTTTCTTGACACTCTACCAAAAGGCATAATATAAAATCTTCTTTGGTTTAAATGTGGTTATTATGTTATCGCTGTAGCCTCATGATTTGTGGAAGCAGCCAACCCAGAAGATGAAATAGTTGTTTTTTAAGTATACATAATTTTTTTCCAGCACATTTTTATTAACAGTGGGTTGAAATGTTCCTTCCTTGGACCACTTTTGATAGTTACTGACCACTGCAGACCAGGAACATCTCACAAGAGCTTCAATTTGGGAGATGCTCTTTTCCAGTCTTCTAGCCATTCACAATTTGGCCGTTGCAAACTCGCTCAAATCCTTAGGCTTATATTGAAAATTTGCCTGTTTCACTGGCTCTTTAAAATAATAATGAGTGATCATCTTCTGTGAAGAATTAGCATAGATAATGTATTAGCCATTACAAGGTATCCCATTACTGTCCAGTAGCACAGCTCTGCTGGAGTGCATATCCATTTACAAAAGAAAAGTAGAGTGCATAAAATGAGAATGAAAGAAAAAAATAATAATTTGCTTTAATGGGTTAATGTTGATTTCACCTGCTGCCGTTTAATTAGGTAATTGAACATCTGAGTCAACTAAATGAGTGCTCATGTAAGTCTCTCACTCAGGTGAAACGCTGTTAATGGTTCTTAAACTGCCTGCTGGACTCAGGCCCAAGAGGATAAAGAAAATTCTTTTTTTCAATTTCTTTTAAGAGCTTAAATATTAGCTCAGCAATTTAATCTAAAAGCTCCCAGCTAATCAGCTGTGCAACCACATGTACTTAATTTATGAGCTTAGCCACAATGCTGGACCTTTGTCAATGCAGGTAAAAAGAGTTATTATAAAATCCGAAAGAATTTGAGCAAAAGTAGCAGAAGGGAAAATGTCATGTTCTAAAGTGTAAAAGGAAGAAGAACGACTTGTAACAAGAATAATGTATTGTACAACGTAGATGAATGATTATAATAACTTTGAATGATATAATGGAATTTTAAATTGCGTGTATAATTCTTATTTCTACACAATGTCTGACTAGGTTGTCATGGGCTTTATCAACTGAGATGTGGATTTTCTTTATTCAAATGCATACTCAATCAACTTTATAGCCCATTTGAAAGGGGTATCCTACTTAACTATAACTCCAATTTTTTTAACACTTGAGACACAGAATTCAACAATGAATGGATTGTAACAAAGTCATATTCAACTGGATATGATTCAAAGACTGATTATTTCAAGTTGATAATTTAACAATTGAGTCAATTGCGTGAAAACAAAGTGAGTTTCATTGAATGTTGGAAAGACATCAATGAACATCAAGTTCAGTTCCATTGAATGTTGGAAAGACATTTTTCAAGTTGTGATAGTTGTGACACTTGTGTGTAAAAAGTGCCATATGTTCTATTTAGCATGCTTAATAGGGAGCTGAGTTTAAAAATGGAAAGCCCCACTTAGTGTACCTTTAATTGCAGCTGCTGTTGCGCTTGCTACATCACGCATGAAGAGTAAAGTAACGATGTGGAAATGGTCAGCTGTAGCAGCCTGCTGGGATGAATTCAGCTTTAGACTTTAATGTAGCTCTGAAAAGAAAGTGTTTCTTAAGCACAGCTCTAATTATTCCTTTCAATTTTCATGCATTTTCAAGTTACTGCTTTTAGTTTGACTTTTTCAGCCGGTGAAAGTAATCATATACTGTACGTACATGCACATTCTGCACTGCAGTGATTAACTCTCTTTGGGACAGTTTTTGGCAAGAAATTTTTTTTGAAGGTTTTATTAAGAGACTTTTTTTGATTCAAGCATCTGTTTAGCAGATGGATAAAGAGTACATTGTGAGGCCCCATGTGTACGAGCACTGATAAAGATTCCATTCCAAGTGAAGAGACTTCACAATGTTAGCATGTGCCAATATCTATTAGCAGGACGCACGGACACCCTGAGGACATAAAGGACAGGCTCTAATCACTACATAAACTAAAACTGTCCCCATTCTGCCTGACACTTTAATACTTTGTTTGAATGGCCACCCCCATAATGGAATTGGCTCTGATGTATGGGAGGTGTGAAATTTATTGTCATTGTGTGAGAATCTGCACAGTGGGAGTGAGAGAGGTTACATTTTAGCCCCAAAGATAGCCCATTACAGAGGTTAAGTTTCTTTTTTATGGCTGGCTTGTCACTGTTGCCCTGGCCGAAACTGGCTGGAGGAGTTAGGGAGCTTTGCTTTGCTGGGGTGAAAGAAGAGGATTGTGGAGAGGTACATCTGCCACTTTCTCTGTGTCAGCACTATCGGCTCCCTGTATCTGATGAGTTATCTTGTCTGGAAGCATGTCTTTATCCATCCTGTCTTTGTGGGGATATAAAACAACATGGCCTCTGCAAGCACCCTGGATTTGTAATGTCAACTAAAGGTAAAGAAAAGGCACAGAATGCCTACATGGTCTTCTGCATACTGTATCTTTTCCATATTGTTTGTCAAGGCTACTCTATTTACAATAACTGTGGTGGACTGTAATTGAAAATCTGAAAAAAAAAAAAATTCAAAATAATTTGACTTGAAATGAATTAGAATTAGCACAATATTAAGAGAAAAGTGATGAAATCTCATGTGATCTCACCTAGGTGGTTATCATCATTGTCCAGCCATTAGTCACCTCTTGAGATCAAGTTTCATATTATCACAGTGCTTTTGTTTATGTAACCCTTATTTTATTCAATAATAACCTCCAAATTCAAGTGTCTAATTATGCCTAATTTATAAATTAATAACTTTTATTCTGATAAAAGTTCTTTTGATGTTGTAGGAGGTAAAAGCTTTTGATTAACAAGCTATTTGTTTAATAGTTGATTGTTCAACTATTAAATTCACCTCCATAACGAAAAGCCGGCTGCATACCATTAGCATGTTTGGGCCTAGAAAATGGAGCTGCATGCAAAAAGAAAGGGCACCAACTGTAAAATGTGGTACTGCTTTGGATCTCCTTAGATCTGGTGTTCGGTCATGCAGGGAAGCTGAGTAAGGGCTATAGTAATTTCCACCAGGACCCAGTGACCTTCGAAGTTGTATAGAGCTTTGAAGAACATAAGAAACAAACCCAAGTCAACACCGGAATCTGTGTTGTGGAATGTTCAGCTTAATGCAAAAGGGTAGTCTTCATACGTAAACCTAAGAAGAAAAAGCTGCTTTGAAATTCTTGGTGAAGGAGTGCTCCAGTCTTCCCACAATTGCATGATTGTGATTTCATGGTAAATAAAATCACAATGAATGAAATAATCAATCAGTCAATCGGTAACTTTTGCCCAACTATTCCAACAAGCATGTCAGTAACATCGATACTGAAGTTCTGTCAGCATGCTCATTATGTCAGCATGAACAAGACAACACACTGCGCCCCTTATTCTAGCTGCTGCTATACTCAGTGCCAGCCACTGTGGGTATCAGAAAAGTCACTGTAGCCATTCTCAGCCATCCGCTGAGAATGAATAGAAAAATGCCAGAGTTGGCAGGCAGTTAAGCCAAGCACTTGTGTAGATTTCATAGGAAAGCACTGCCAGTTGCTTGGTTTATTCTTATGTTGCCAAAACAAATCCTTGTCAGCCGTCATTTCCTCCTTTGCGAATTTAAATGATGCAACTCAACTACTCATTAAAATGTTCACTATGTCATGATTAACACTTATGCATATATGCATAAGAAAGGAATTTATATATGTGACCTGGTGTCAGGTTTTAACATAAGTGGCTTTTGTAGTATCTGATTATTAGACAATCCAATGGGGCTCCTTTGTATAATCATATTGCATTTGACAAAAAACAAGTGCAACTAAAGTGCTAGATATTGTATTTCTTTCTGTGCACTTAGAAATGTGAGTTACAATACATAAATGGTTCTAAAATTGCAAAGCCATAGGGGGGTGCCAAAGAAACTGCAGAAAAAGTTCTGCTTGACTCAGGTAGATTTTATTTTACCAATGGTCATTGTTACAAAGCAGATTTACAGAAATGCATACATTTCAGATATAAATATTAAATTTATAAGGGTATCTATAATGAACAAGAGGTGGCAGAGGAACGGAAAATTGCTTGAGTTGAAATTAGAAAGAAGCCTTGAGAAGAGCCAGGCTCAGAAGGGAGCAAATACTCATCTAGTTGACAGCAGGTAGTGTTACTGTAATTAATTTCCTATGTATAACTTTATAGTATAAAGTCAAAAAGTGGAGTTGTGTCCCTGGGAACTTTAAGGAGCAATTTAGAAATATGAGCATCAGAGTCATTTACTAAGCTTTAATTGTTCCATTTGATTAAAACTGCTTTGGCACAAAAAGTGGAATGAATGTTCTAAAACATTTAGAAGCAAAGCAGTTAACATTAAGTAAGGAATAAAACATGATAGGATGTACTGTTGCTGAAAATCATTCGATGGTAGTGTGGTGTGCAGTAGATTAGATTTATATTAGGCAGATGTCGCCTCCCAAAAAGCTACATCATATCAACCATTATAAATTGTGGTAATTGTTATTTTTATGCTGTCTATTTTTAGCATTAGATTATGTAGCACTTCTGCCACACAGATCCCTGTGAATAAGTTGTCAGTACTAAAACAATATTCTATGAAAACAAAAGAAATAATAAATTGCAGCCTGAACAAGTGTCTAAGCTGTGCTATTACAGCAAACTAGTTAATACCTTCTGGCCAATGTGAATCAAGAAATCAGCAGCACTATGGTATAAAATCAAAAAATGTGCCAGCGAATCACAATACATGATCATCCCACTATCACGTAATGAGTTTGTTATAATGCTATCAGAAATTTTTTGTGCGTAGCCTTTAGATTCAGCGCCACAGGATTTTAGTTTGATTGAAATGTGATTGATTCTCCAATTTGAACCCTTTTGAGAGACTCTAAAACCCTGTCTTATTTCCTACATTTCTAAATGGTGATTGGATATTAATGGTTCAGCTGCAATGGTTGCAGCGATATTTGGCTCCTATAGTCATGTATTTGTCTTGCTTTATTCTACAGAAAAAAGGAAGATGATTCAAGCGGTAGCTGATTCAGTGTGATGCGCATGGATCTCTCGAGTCTGCTGGATGCTAATCATGTCTCCGTGTGGCTAATTGCCATTTCCAGGCAGTCTAGCTCAAGGGCAGGATGTGCAGATTGTCATTTCCTTGTCTTTGTTGGGCTGTGCATTCAGGCACAGCAATGAATTTACACACACACACACACACACACACACACACACACACACACACACACACACACACACCTTTTTTCTGCCACTACTATTGTATCAGCAATCTCTCTCTCTCCTTTACTTTCTCTCTCTCTCTCTCTCTCTCTCTCTCTCTCTCTCTCTCTCTCTCTCTCACACGCTCTCTCTCACTCTCGCGCATGCTTTCCCTTTATCTGTTTGGCTAATGGCTTTCCTCAGCCTCCTAAGGGAGCATTTCACACACTATAGCTAAGATCTCTATGCCAATAGTGGGGTCAGTGTTAATAAAGAGACTCTGGGAATAGGGTGTTCACATTATTTTGTAGTTGCAGGAGAATCTGTGATGCAGCCAAGTTCCATAATGATACAGCTGCACACAAATTCTAACCTTTAGATGTAAGTATATAAATGTGCAACCATTGTTCTAATCCTGTCTTCCTCTCTTAAAAATGTTTTATCATGTAGCACCTTGTGTTTGTGACCTCAACAATAGGCTGTTTTGGCTGTAAGCGACGATGCTTTCTCGTCGTAAAAATATTATTTGACAAGTGATTAGTTAGCTCCAGTTATTATCGAGATTTTAATAGCAAAAGTGATGATTCATAACTGAGATACCTATACTCTGATAGGACTTGAGTAGGACTGGCAGCATAACTGCAATACAATGAAAGTGACATGTTTTTTGGTAATATTTCCATAAGTGTCAGTGTGGTGGTGTTTTATTGAAACAATAGTAAAATAAAATAGGCTACAATAGAATAAAGAATGTATTGTGGTGACAACAAATTGTGACACCTAATGCTGCAGCAATTAATTGTGACAGTGAGTCGGGGCAGCTGTAGCAGGAGAAAGTAAGCTTGAACAGGAGTCGACCCCAGACACGTGACACAGACAAAACTGTCAACATGTGACACATGAGCTGACCCACCAATCCATCAGTGGCTGAAGCATGCCTTTATACCTGCCTTTTGCCATTTTATGTCTTGATATGTCTTGATATCAACACAGTTTACTACACAATAAAGCGATAATTTGTTGTCACCATATTGCATGTAGAGATTACATATCCAATTAAATTTTTGTTTGTATAGCTCATTTAACAATGGACATTGTCATTACAGAGATAATATATGCATACATCTTAATGCTGCATAACGTTACTGTGCTAAACGTGTTACACGCACAAAGTATTTCAAGTTTTGAAATTTTAATCATGTTGTCCCTCTCTTTTATACCCTCTCTCTTACATACCCTCGCTCTCTTCATCTGTTTGGCTAATGGCTTTCTTTGGCCTCCTAGGGGAGCATTTCCCAAACTATAGCCAAGATCTCTAAGCCAAGAGTGGGGTCAGTGTTAATAAAGAGACTTGTTCTGGGAATAGGTTGTTTACACGGTTTTGTAGTTGCAGAAGAATCTGTGATGCAGCCAAGTTCCCTTGCGACACAGCCATAGCACCAATTCTAACCTTTAGATTTGCAAACACAGCTAACGTCAGCACATGCCTTGTAGATATATAGAAAGTGTAATTTGTTTCTGAATAAAGTTCAGGCATTGACACAGATCATTCACGTCATCTACTATATTTGTCAGCTGTTAAATTATTGTGTGTCCACTGTGGGTTAGTTGAGGCCGGTCTGTGAAATGAGGTGTGTGTGTGTGTGTGTGTGTGTGTGTGTGTGTGTGTGTGTGTTGGTAAAACATTTACTGACTGGGTAAAAATAGGGTGTAAGAGTGTGTCTACATCTATCCTCATCTGGACACCCTCCCACCTGCCTCCCCCAGCATAGCGGGGCCTTGTTGACATTTTCATCTGCGTCGTGTGTAATTTATGTAACGATAGTGTTGTGCCTGTGCACACTCCAGAACCGTGTAAATGCAAGCAGCGAGAAAAAGTACAAATTGCTTTTTTAAATTGCCTAGACAAGTATCCTGCTTTTACTCAATAAAGACAAAGCACACAGTTCTAGCAGGAGTAGGGGCTGCATTGGCTCAGGTCTTCACAACAGTGAAGCATATGTGGGCTACAATCATTTTGTACATTAGGTACATGAAAGGTTGTTAACCCACTGCAGTCAAAAATTGGTACAACAGCATTTATGCATTCATCATGTAGGTACTGTTGCAACATCATAGATCCAGTGCTGTATTATTCAGTGAAGCCTTGTGTTTGGTATCTGCATATTTAAACAACTATGTTTCTTTGTGAGGGAAAGTCTGTAATTCAAGCATGCACATGTTCAGATGGTGCAGATGTTTTCTCAAATAGTAAGAAACAAATGCAAACAGATTTCTTATGCATCACTTTTAGACAAGACATATGTCTTATGTGCACTCAAAAGTGTTGATTTAATTGGCCTTTATGTAATGTATATGGGATCTCTGTAAAATTATTGGAAGTAATTTTACACAATATTATATAATTCATTCATTCATCTTCACTTTACCCTGCTCTTAGCAATTTAGCTGCTAGCTTATCAGACCCAGCTTTTAATGAAAGGAAAATGAATTTAGGATCCAACTAATGAATCTGTGGTTGTGAGGCAGTGCCCTTTGGCAACTATAAAAAAATAAAAATAAATACTATTTTATATATATATATATATATATATATATATATATATATATATATATATATATATATATATATATATATATAATTTTTTATAGATCAATCCAAAGGTGTTCTTGGATTATTATTGATTTATTTTTAATAAAAATAAATATATACACATTTGTATTATCACATATTTATTATAATAATAAAAATAAATCATAAATAATCCCAATGTTTGTCAGGGTTGACCAGAACATCTTTGGATTAATCAATGACTCAGTTGAGCTAATCTTTCAGATTTCTCCCCTTGACATCCAGGTCTTAGTCTCACTCCAGAGCTCCCATTTCCACAACGGAATCGGTCACCGTTTTGACTGGAAGAGATTGGACGTTTCAAATGGATGCCTGGTAGTTGCTTGTAAAAGATTATAGATCATTACCGCTGCTCAGCCTTAACTGAACATGTGACAGCTGAAGAGCGCCTCTGTCAGTCAGGAATTTTCTATTTGTGTGTTCTGCCAAAAGCCAATCAGATTATACTGCACTCGATTTCACACTGAAACTGTGATCAGATTCAGGCTGCATATTTCCGTGATGGCTTATGGAAACCCCAAGCTCTATAGAAGCGGTAGGAAGGAGGATGCTGTGTAAACACCCACTTGTATGTGTACATGTATGTATACACATTGAATGACTGCAGTAATTAGGTTTGACAATCTCTTCCAGTCTGTCTCTAGGCAAAAACGTCAAGTTGCATTCAGAGGCATCTTGAGAGAAAAAATACCCACTTGTTTATTTTCCTAGTTGTAAAACTAGATGTCTTTACTTCACTCCCACATACATTGAGTATCATTGTATCCTACCTATGTGCAACAGTATGAATACTATATTCAAGTCTTTTTCCACTTAGTCATAAGCTGTACAAAGGGAACCATTCTGTGGACCCTGGCCATAGTGAAATTGCAAATAGAATTGTAAAATTAATCCCTTTAATTGAAAAATAATTGATTGGCTAGAAAGTGGTAGCTAGCATAGCATAATAATGTACAGGGCAAATAGTCAGCTATTCATGTAACTTAATCTAGACTAAGTGAAAGAATTGGAAATGTGAATGTGTAGAAATAGTTTTTATTCCCTCGTAACTTTTTTATGTAGCTTATTTGTGATCTTCACAAAAAGCTGTTTGGCTGTAAGTGGCGGTGTTCTTTGTTTGTAAAACATATTATTTGACAAGTGATTTGTCCACCCCAGTTATTATCCCAATTGAAATAGCAAAAGTGATGATTCATAGAGTAATCATAGAAATACTATGTTGAGTGTTGCACAGAACTGGCATGATAACTGCAATACAATTAAAGTGCCATGTTATTTTGGTAATTTTCCATAAGTGTCAGTGTGGCACTGTTTTATTGAAACAATGGTAAAATATAATAGGCTACAATAGAATGAATGAAGAATGTATTATGACAGCGAGTTGGCGGCTGTAGCAGGAGAAAGAAAGCTCTAAACGTGAGCATGAATGAGAGTCGACCTCAGACATGTGACACAGATGAAACTGTCAACATGTGACATAAGAGTTCGCCCTGCAATCCATCAGAGGCTAAAGCATACCTTTATACCTACCTTTTGCCATTTTATGTCTTGCTATGAGTTAACTATATTTATACAAAATAATGATCATTTATTTTTCCCAAATTGCACATAGAGACTAGATACGAATGCTGCACTACATCCATATTCAATATGTGATCAGACATATCATGCCAGTGATTTACTGACCAGTGAATATTGAGAAATAATGCAGTAAAAGGGGTTAACACCCTGTGATCATATACAAGCCAATTGTAAAGTGAAATATGTTCTAATGCATGTAATAAACATTGTATGGCTTTTAACTATTTAATGATTGACTTACTGCTTCAATTAGGTTGAGACCAGTCATTTTTAAAGATTATAACAATTTGGACTCGGGTTTATCTTGGTCTCAGACTAAGAGGATTCGGGATTTTGGCTGCATTTACACTTAGCATTAACATGCAGTCACCCTGATCTGATCAAGCAGATCGGATAATCAGTCAATCAGGACATAGTGCATTCACACTTGGCAACATCAACTGCCTTTTTTTTATTTAGATAACCGATCAAATCTGTATTTTCCATGCAATATTTAAATAAGTCTGCAGAAGATGGCCCCGGTGCAGAGTCGACTTGAAGTGGTGGGTTTTCATTTAAAAAACATTTTCAGTCACAGGAAATTTTCCCTTAAAATGAGAAGGATGAGGAGGCTGCTTTAAACCTCCCTGAAACAATCTGCTGTATAATTGTATTGAGTGCTGTATAAATAAAGGTGATTTGACTTCTATATTCAGGTTCACCAGCATAAACATTGGATGGCCAGGCAGTTTACATGAGTGTGTTGGGGAACTCTGGGATATTTGATATTTGTTTTGATATTTGTTTACACTTATGTATGTGGACAACTTCCAAATACTGGTCATATATTAAGTGTAAACGCAGCCTTTATTCTCAAGACCAGTAAAGACCTCAACACTAAATTGCAGGTTTATAGTCTGATTCATTTGTTAACATCATTAATGTGAGTAAAAACAAAACTTATTTTCTCAACTTATTTCTAATTGGATTTCTTTTGTTACTATGCCGGGACAGAAATCAATAGAGGATCATGTCAAAAATGTCACCAAAATTAATACAAATTAATACAAAAAAATATAAAATCCTAGACATAATTTCAAACAAGTAAATGAGACCTTGTTGGGGTTTTTTTTATAGCAATTGATATAAAATAAATAATATCACAAGAGCTGTTTTCATGAATATGAGCACAATTGCAAACTTAATATTGTTTTTATACAAGCGTTTTCTTGTATTGTACAGTCTTGACTTGGTCTCAGTTTAGGTGGACAACAACATTAGCTTTAGCACGGCCATATCCACACGTTTTCCCTCAAAAGGAACCCTGTCTTCACACTAAAAATCTTTATGCCAGTATAGGTTCTGTTTGGTGAAGATACGATGGGTTCATCTGTAATCGATATGATGTCTTTTTCAAGTCATTACAGATTGTGGAGGCCTGCTGTCTGTTTACCAAGGTTGATTATTGTGTTACACCTGTAATTGCAGCCTTAAAACAGTCAGTTGCTTCCAGTCATGGAGTATAAATGCTTTGGTATTTGGACGTATGGGGCTGTAGGTTGACAAAGGCTAGAAACCTCAGATCTAAGTAAACATTTTGAATTCCTTTTACCTGTTCCCAATACGTGTAAGACATGGTTTTTCAAACAGTGAAAACAGTTCTCTACGTAGTCTCAGTTGATTTGCCTGCCAGGTCCTATCATTCCTCTATTAATTTTTGGGTTGCTTTGAAGCAATCACAGATTATAAATTAGATTTTTTTTTATCCCACCAAGAGCTAACATCATTCATGCATCTGTGATTTTAAGCAATAGTGCTTTTAGCAGTGCTTGGCACTGATACAAAAGCCTGTGTGGTTCAGTGAGGGTTCAGTAAGTGAGACTAGATGCTATTAGAGTGGAACTAGAGGTCATTGTCTGAATTGTTGTGGTCCACAGCTGCAGAATTCTGTCAGACACATTCATTGTCAAAGTGTGTCCTGTAGAAAGAGGCTTTAGAAGATTCTAAAATGCTTTGCTGTTTTAGTCTTATTCTGCCCCCCACCCCACTCTATCTCCTATTGTCTCTTTCTCTGTGCTGCAGTCCTCCACTCAAAGTGAAGTCAGCTCAGCTATTCTTTTCTACTCTTTCCACTTAACTCTCTAATTTAATATTTTTTGTGATTCTTTTTATTGCAGTCTGTCTTTGTCCTCAGTTTCTTGCTGCTTCCTTTCATTCATTTTAAGCTCATGCCCTTTCTCTGTCTCTCTTTTTTTGTGCTGGCCGTGATATTATGTGAAAGCATTTCCGCTTCTGTTCACATATAGCAGTATATACAGCTCTCATTGCAGTGATTCTGGATCTGGACACAGATGTGTACATGTGTGTGAGTGGGAGTTCATGTGTTCGTATGAGCCAGTGTGCATGAATGTGTATGTCCTTCGGCAACCTTGGCATAAAACTCACTTGGATGCAGTGAGGCTGACAGCCCTTCCAAACCATCTTTGCTGCCTTTGACAGGCCCAATCTCCTCTATCTCGCTGCTCCCTCTCCTTTTTTTCTCTCTCTCTTACATACCTTTGTTCTTCAGTTCTTTTCCTGCGTTCTTGCCTGCATTGTACTGAAGGGATGATCTATCCTCTCTGTTTCTCATTTAAATGAAAATGTTATCATGGTGCCATGTTTCATTTATCTAGAGATGGAAAGCCAGAGAGTGTTTCTCTCTCTCTCTCTCTCTCTCTCTCTCTCTCTCTCTCTCTCTAATTCCTGAATTAAGGTTTTACTTACATCATTACTTTCATCATGACATTGATAATTCACTTGTGTTTATTTGAAGTTTTTTCTCTTTGTGGATCCGTTATCATGCACCATTAAATTAGGAGAAAAGTGTATGACGATCTGCAATCTGTCTCTTTTTGTTTGCCCATATAAAAAGATACGATAAGAAACCTGTGATATATGAGACCTTTATGATATAAGAGACCTTTACTTGTTTTCTCCTATATATTGTATATTGCATTATATGAGCAGTGATGTGGTTTTGTGAGCCAGGTCCTGGGTGTCACAACGAGAAAAAGGGACAAGAGAAAGGGATAGAAGGGGGAGAAAAAAAAATCCTATTAGAGGTTTTGAATTAGCTTTCTGATTTAAAAAAAAAATAATTATCTCTGTTTTATGGTCTCCTTAGTCACGTGATCTTAAACTAATGCACACGTCATGCGGTTTTATTGTATTCCCAATTTATGCTATTGTGCACATTTTATATAAAAAAGTGCTTAATGCATTTAGAAAAAGTGAGCGCACACACAGACCCACACACACACATACAAGCAAACAAGTACACATAGTTGGCATGCATGCTGAACCATTTTAAAGATTTAAATGTTCTGCTTCGCTAAAACTGCCAAAACTGTGGTTACGGTATTACAGTTTATTCTCCTCCCAGCGAAGCAAACTGTGTGAAATCATGGAATATATGTTGTGTATGTGTGAACATGTGCAGTAAAGCAGAAATGCATTGTGGGTCAGAAGGATGTCAGGCTGTGCTGCAGATGTCAATGAAGTGTGTTAGATTGCAGAGAGCCTAGTAGTACATGCAGTTTGCAATACTGTCCCCATCAAATCCTCAGCACATTTCACCCTGTAAAGCACACGGGAGAAAGGCATTGCACTCCAAACAAACAGGAACTGTACTTAATGGAGACTTCTAGCCGCCACTAGAAATATATGCACTGTAGACAGCTGCGACTGCTACCAGCATGTAGCACAGGACCCTGCATGAAAGCAGAACGTTTTTTGGGTTTTCCTTGTTTTGTTTTTTTAACATTAATGTATCCGTATGGCACCCTGGAAATTTCTTACATGCCTTCCTGAAACGTTTCTCTTTGGTGTGTATCAAAAACACAACATCCATAACAATGTTGATTTATTAAAAATCTAGTTGATCCAAAATGTAAAAGGGGAGAAAATTGACACATTTAACATTTAAAGATTCATTTTCAACTCCACTAAAAAATATGCCTTCCTACCTCTACCTTTACAACTCTACCTCTAATTAAAAAAAAAAAAAAAAAAAAACCCACCTGTCAAACGTAAAAGAATTATAGGTCCACAATAAGAAAACTGGTAAAAGCCAATCACAGCATTTAAACTGAAGCCTCATTATCATTATTCTTACTCAACCGATCTCTGATCATACTAGATATTAATCCAGAATTATGATTAAAATAATTGCAGAAATATTTTAAGGGGTTTCAGGCACAGGATATGGATCCGTTTGCAAATGGAAGGGTCATAAACACAGCCCAGGGTCAAAACTAAAAAAAAAAATCAGTGCAGATGAATCCAAAAATACAGTTTTTGGAATATTCACAAAGGTCAAGTGAGGATCAAAAACAGCATCAGTAGGAACTAGGCAAAAAACAAGAATCATGATCAGGCAAAAAGGTTCATATGCCAAAGACTATTCAGAGAACAAGGCTCAGAGCTAATGGTACACCATAATGCATAGATTCTAATGAAAGTCTGCAAACAGGAAATGGATGAGACAATGGAATAAGTGTGTTGGAAGATTAGACGTGCCCTCTGGAGGTCAGGAGCGGAAATGGCTGGACTGGATTTCACTTTTATTCTGTTGACTAAATATTTAGTTATTTCATTAGTTCGATGAAACTGTTTAAAACTTGCCTGTACTTGCTCCTTACCAAGCATCATCTTTGTGGACAATCCTAAGCAAAGTTAAATATATATTTATATTTTCTTAAAGTACAGTATGCTATGTCAAAATATGTTTGCAGAAATTTTTGTTTGAAGTTTTTTTTTGTAACACATGTACAGTATATATGTTGGAGCTCTGAGAATAGAACAGGTTTAAACTGCAGCACTGCAGCAGAATATTTTATACATAGCTAATGATTTTATGTCTATACGGTAGTACAATTGCTAATTTATCACATTAAATATGTATAGTGATATAGATTGTAGTGATATGATAATAGATTTTCTGAACCTGTCTACCTGAACCTGTGCAGCCTGCAATGCATAGGAATGAGCCGTTTAGCATTTCTATAGCTAACCAACCAGCAGGTAATTGGTCTAATATTTCAGGAGTTCAAGGTCATTCCATTAATCTTTTAGAAAATTTAACAATGACAAGTAACAGTGCACAAATAATGTATAAAGAAATACAGCTCATGACAGTTTTTAACATCTAGCCATTTGGCAGTCTTCCAATGATGAATAAACACATACCTGTTCATAGAGGACTTAAATGAACACTATTTGAAAAGTAAAAAATGCTGTGCTTTGCTATCTGTGTGTTATAATCTATTACCTTCCCAATCGGGTTGTTCGAGAGTGTATTGATAGAGACTTCAAAGCACTTCTGTAAGGTGCTCAGGGAAGGGGGCGTCTACCAAATGCCACATATGTAAGTGTTAACACTAATAATTGTTTTTATTCATTTTGTCATAATTCTTGTTTTTATTCATCCACAAATATATAACAAAACATTGCTTAAAGGCAATGTGACTGTATTTTGAATCAGTATTTGATGTGCCAGAGTATGTAAATATTATCTCATTGCTGTGAGGTAAATGGTAAAACACAGACTGTGATGTAAATATTTTTGTCAGTTTTCAGCCAATTTTGTTAATCCTTTAATCTGAGAACTATATAGTATTTCTATAGGATTTACTAAAATTACACTACAATTAGTGGTTATTAAAAAATATGTTTTAAAATTAAGCTGGTATTATGATGTTTTGTTTAAATGCGTATAAAAGACAAAACTGAATCCTTGCAGCCAGTGTCCTTATCCAGTTATTTATTTATTTATTAATTTATTTTTATTTATTATTATTTTTTTTTTATGAAGATCTTTACAAAAACCTTTTACAGTGTATAGACAGTAATGTTAAAGAGACAAATGAGGGATACAGTCTTCTCACCTCCTCTTAACTGAGCCAGTCTTACAGGCTGAATTGCATCATGCTCCTGTGGTTAATGTCCATCCCACAGCTTCCAGGTTTCACTGTCATAATAAACAAACAGACAGAGGGAAGCTAGCAGTCAACAGGAGAGAAGGAGAAATAATTAGCGCCTCATTCCCATCTATGGCTAACCTTAATATTTTCACCCCATGTCAGAAAATAATTGCCTTAGTCAGTGATGTGATGCTGTGATGTTTACTTTGGAGGCTTATGCTTCAGGCTAAATATTTCAGTGCTGCATCTGATTAGGGAGCCTGCATTAGGCAGCAGTGCAGCACGTTAAGCATGAGCACCTGACAAGCAGATTCTAAAAACAGACAGACAAAGACAGACAGGGAAGTGCAGGTTGCATCCAGAGCTAGGTGTGCTGGTACCTGCCATGCTCCTTTCACCTTGCACTCTAAAGGGAATGCACTGAGACAGGCAGGACAGGAGGGCACAGATGGAATTGCCTGACTGACAGTAGTGCAGGCATAAGGAATGTTTCAGAGAAAAAAGAAAAAACGAGGAAAGAAAATGCAGATAGATAGCAGTACAGCAACAGACGCTTCAAAGAACTGCAGGCAGCTGTTACGGAAGCAGACATCTCAACGCCGTTCGACAGAATGCGCTTTGCACATTTCTGAAGTTTTCACAGTATCTGTTCCAAATGTTGGTGGTTTAAGCACCACTGAGAGAGCGCCATAAATATTCAGATCTTCTATGAGGAGCAAAAGAGTAAACAGCAGTTCAAGACCCTAGCTAGCAACTGCGTTTAGTCCTCACCAGAAAACATTTTTCCTGTTAAATAAGGCTATAATCTCTTTAATCATACAGCTTTCCTGATAGCGATATACAAGTAAACAGGTGCCTTCCTTTAACCATGTTCTGTTATACCACCACAAAAAGGACGTGATCATTCATGGCTAAATAAAGCTTATCGTTTAATTTATTATACCACCGTGTGTGTGTGTGTGTGTGTGTGTGTGTGTGTGTGTGTGTGTGTGTGTGTGAGAGAGAGAGAGAGAGAGAGAGAGAGAGAGAGTAAGCAAGAACAAATGTCTTAACAATATAAATGTTTGAGACGCATGCCTGTGCATAATAAAAATGGCTGTATTTGAACAGGACCCACTGTTTAGAAATTCACAACGCTCTTAAAAACACAGTATGCCGCTGTTGTTTTGCAGTCTGATTTTCAGGCAGGAAAAAGGCTTATTGGCTTTTGATGTTTAAGGATATTAAACTGGAGCCACACCACCACATCTTTTACTAGCTGAACAGATGGCATGCCTATCACAGGAGCTTCCAAGCATATACCACTCCACACACTATTGACGCTTAATACCATTTCATAGCTTTTTTGTCCTTGTGTTGGGTCACCCACGCTGGCCTGAAATAAGAGGAAGTCCATATGTTTGTACTGTATGTGAGCAACTTTGATAACGACCAGTTTATAATGTTCTTTTGTAATCTGTTGTGAGAACTCCACACAGCAGTACGGCAGCATACTCTCCATGCCATCATGCCAGTTTTATGTTGCCTGTAATTATGCTTCAGGCAGGTCCATCATGAATGGCCACTTTACACCTCCGTCTGCCATGGACCATAAAGCAAACTCAAGTATCCAGAACTCCCAAAGCATACTTTAAAATCATTTTCACCACACACATTTATTTCACTTGGCAGAGCCATGACACATGGCACCTGTTCATCAAAAGCTCTCAATGGTTTTGCAAAGCTTTAGTTACTGTCACTTACATGCATGTAAGGCTTTGGTCAAGTAACTAAATTGTATTGTTGCTGGACTGTGTCAAAAAATCCGAGCTCTTATATATCACAATTTATTGCCAGGCTGTCTTTATTCTGTTATCAGTAGAGGAGCGGTGCATTATATAAAGTGATGTCATGTGAAAAATCAAATCTCTTATGCGTGTAATGTGCAGGTCAGGCTGCTTTGAAGTGCAGTTTACAACCTCGGTTTGCTGTAATGAACCTTTGGGGAGATATACAGAGGCTCGGGATCCAGAGCCTAATTAAACCAGGCTTTTATTTTGTTCTGTCATTTGATCTGCTCCAATTAAAGGTGCTTTCATCGTGGGCGGCACCAGCAGCACCTGTGCACACTCATTCCTCTCATCATTAGAAACTTGTCACGGCAGCATGAGCAGCTCTGTTGGAATCATCCCTTATACCTCAGAAGAAGTAGTAAATCAAAGACCTTATGTACAGTAACAACAGGATTTGTGATTGGCATTTAATATCATAAATCTTTATTTTAAATGCCGGCGTTTGCTCGGCCTGACTTGTTCTCTTCACACCATATATGAATGTTTCTTTTTATGTGTTAACTGTGTCGGCCTTGTTATTATAAATAGAATGCAAGCACATAGTTAAGGTGCATGACTACAGCACTGGTGTGTCAGGATGTAGCAGACATGTTCTTTCTTTCTATTTCTGTGACCAGTGAATCAGACGAAGAGCAGCACAGTTCTAAAAATGGGTTGGGTTCGATGTGCTGTGACAATATCCAATCAGCTATATTAAACATCAGCTGTATGACTTGAGTGTGAGACAGTGGCTCTGTGTGCTGACATTTTCAAAAATGATGTATGAATCAGTTTCACCTATAATCTTTTTATATTTTTGTCATTTTTGTGAGTGGATGACAAAACAAATGCATTTTCTGGTACGCATTTGTGTGCATTCGTGTGCATTCAGTCTTGAGTCTCAAGGACAGTATTTACACTGACTAAATTGGTAAGTTAGATGTTAATTAGTTTTATTGATTCTTTTCATTAACATTTTTTCTGTGCATAATGATATCCACTGCCTGACTTACATTAAGTATTCACAAACAAGCTCTCATCTTTAATGTTTTTAAATAGATTTTTATCATATTATCTAATGTCTCACACTAAACACTAATTAGTTAAAGTAACCTAATAATAATAATAATAAGTAAAAAAAAAAAAAGCAGGGTAATGATTATGCTGTACATGCACACGATTATGGTGCAGGAAATGGGCCTAAGATTTCAACTCTTTTGGCATTGCATCTGCTCTAACAAATGGCCTGCGATGGGGTTATTCACGAACCAATCTTAGACCTAAGTGGTGAGTGCCAACAGTGTATCAGATGTCACACCCTTGTTGTGCTGCTTCACCTAAGATTGTACAGGCATGTTCATTGTCAGCAGAACAAATGCCATAAGCAGCATGAGTCTGAGAGTGAGGTCGTGGTTGAACATTGTTATTTTTTTTTATTGTTGTTCAAGCTCTCTGACCCAACAGAAACACATTAATGTAAAGTGAAAGAAAAGTAAATGAAGTCACTTTTCAGCTCGCTGCTTTTTCTGGGCAGCTCTTTGCCATGTAGATGCATAGATCACTGCTTGGAGGGAGAGAGAGAGAGAAAAAGTGAGAGAGAGAGTGAGACAGGGATCACATAAATATACATGGAACAACAGGGCACAAGTTTATCATATTGATCACTATACATCTTTCTTTCGAAAAGCCTCCCTCCCAGTGCAGACCCACAATGAACCATGCCCCAGCATACAATTGTAAAATTGTTATTAAAGAGTGCTATATAGTAGATCTTTAATACACTGCTTTCCACTAATATTGGCACCCTAGTTAAATAGGAGCAAAGAAGGGATACAAAGAAGGGATAAAAAAACAAGGCAAAACACAATAATGCTTTTCAAATTTACAATTGCAAACACAACACTTATATTGTTTCAACAAAACTATTTAGCATATACTTTGTGTCACCTCCCTTTGCAAAGATACATGTACAAGTTTTAAATCTTCTTCAGTAATGCCTGGTAAGGTTGGAGAATACATGGCAAAGGATCTCTCTAGGTCAGGGGTCACCAACATGGCACCCGCAATGACCACATGAGTCGCCCATGGGCCTTTTCTAAAAATAGTTCACCATAGATGCAGCTCACTGGTAAGTGGCGCTAATTCTTTTTGTTGCTATTCTTTTTTTAAATCTGTCACGGATAAACTAAGAGTCAGAAACCGGAGTATGGTTAAAGACCTTGCCTTTATTTAGTGTGAACATATACAAGGCAGAGGCTTGGGGAGAAGTACGAACCGGAGAGCGGGTATAAACCGCAATGTGGGTAGAATCCGTAACGCAGGTAGTCCAGGGATGATCGCTAAAGTAAATCGTTAAAGGCAAACATATCTTGAGCGCTTCCTCTGGGGGATGGCGGTACGGAAAATAGCTCTCAGTTTTAGAAAGGTTGGTGACCCTGCTCTAGATCGATTAAATTTCAAGGTTCATATTGGTGCACTCTCCTTTTCAGTTCCCTGCACATTTAAAAAATTTCAAACCCAGTATTAAAAACAATATGCACAACTGTAGACAAAACTACAGTACTAATAAGACTCTAACCCTTTCTATGTGACAGCTTTGTTAGTGTGGTTTGTGGTAGTGTGGCAGGTTATGACAATGATCTTTGGCTTTGAGGGTAGCAGTGACTTTGGTTAGACATGCTTAATACCACCAGCTCTGTATATCTGCCTTCATTAAAATTAAGAAGTGTTTTATTAGATTATAGTAAAAAAACAGATCTGAGCACCAATATGAAGATATCTGTGTCAGATCCAATAAACAGTAGCATGATATCAAGACAAGTGATGATTCGAGCACAAATGATGAATCAGCTTCAGGGGCATGAAAACAACTTCTGCTCACTAGTCCCTGTTAATACGCTGTATGCATACGGCATGCCCCAAATCATCCTCATATACTGCTGTGCATCTTCATGAAAACACACCCTAATTTATTCAGGTGCTGAGAAAGTTTGGCAGCAGATCAGAGGTAGGAAGGAGCTGTCTGAAAATAGAAGTAAGCATAAGAGGGTGGAAAAAAATCAAATGCTTTTGTCCAAGGTTACTGCAAAAAAAGAGAGACTTTTACTATTTTTTTATACAGCCATATTCAGGTAGAACTATATATATATATATATATATATATATATATATATATATATATATATATATATATATATATATATACTGTATATATAATTTTTTTTGCACTGGTTTGCACTTTTTTATTTACAGTATGGCTTACTATTCTTGTTAAAGTTAAAAATGATCTTTATTTTTTAAAGCATTATGCTCAAATGTACATAAATTCCACTTAGATATAATCTGGGTAAGCACGAATTTGTGGTTATTTTTATTTATTTTTTTGCAATCAGAATTTACTCTATGAAGATTTGATAAATAAAGGCCAATGTCTTATCTAAGAACAGATCCTGGGAAAGAATTATCATGAGGAGCCTGAGCTCCCTGGAGATGATTGCAATTAAATGAAAATGGATGGCCTTTTGATTATTTCTTTAAGAATAATGTAATCAGGTCAAAATGCAGAATGTTTGTGTTTAACATAATATAGGCAATTGCCTCTGGGGCAAAACAAGTGTGCTAATCAAATTTTCCTGCACCGATATTGCTATTAATCTAATAAAGTTTAGAGCTATAGAGCTTTACCATCATACTGCAGTGCATTTAGATGTCTGGACTATTTCCTATGCTGTATCTTCATAACCTCCTTCCTTCCTGATAAGCGTCTCTGATATGAAAAAAGAAATCCAGAATTCAGTCTAATGCCGGTAATAAAAATATAACCAATACTGCAGTAGCGGGCTGAAATTGACTGACAGAGTGAAAAAGACAGTGCAGAATTTCTTTTGCACTAACAAAGCAGCTTCATGACATTTCTTTTCTGCCAAAAAAATATTTAAAAAAATCAATTTTGGCATTTTCTACTCACTTCCTGACCATTAGGTTTCAGGCTTTAAAGTTTTTCAGTTACAATATCGATTTACTTTTTCCATATTTATTCCTTTCTTTTAAACTGAAACAGTATGCATTAGCTTCATTTTGGCTAAACCACTCCAAAGATGTGATTTCTTTTCTTTATTATGGCCTTTTAACAGGATGCACTAATTAAAATGTTGCAAGATATGATCAATTTCTTTTAGAGGGCGTGCTGAATAAAGTACAAGCAAATAAAATGAGGGAGAAAAATAATAAGGAGCCGAAGCCATTGGAAGAGCACTGAACCACAGGTGAGGATAAAGGGGAGATGAAAGGAAGCTGGATTTTGTGTGGTACAAAGACTGTGCTGATAAATGTCAAGACGTATGTTGCTGAGGCATCATCAGTAGTGTAATTGGCCCCTTTTCACTGTTCTCCTGACAAATACGATTGTAAATGGCATACACAAATTCCATGAACAGTTCTCTTCATCAGTTTCATCTTTGGTGTGCCATCAATCTCATGTCTGGTTGCAAATATTTATTTTCAGTAAAACTGAAAAATGCACCATTTAAAGAAGAATAACCAAACCAAATATGTGAAAGCAAGTATAGCAGGTTGAATATCACGTGTAGCAAATCAGACAATTTTTCTACTCACAATTACACATACAAGAGCCTAAAATTAAAAAGTACTTTTTTATCATCTCTTTTGGCTTTTAATTGTGTATTAGATATATTAATTTACAAGACACACTAAAAAGTTATTTCAAAGATTTTTTTAAAAAGAACATAAGCCAGATTATTATGTTATTATAAATTAGCCATTAGATTAGAACCACTGAGGTGAAGTGTATTGATTATCTCATTACAATGGCACCTGTCACAGGGTGGGATTATTAGGCAGCAAATAAACAGTCAGTTCTCAAAGTTGATGGATAGGAAGCAGAAGGAAAAAAGGAAAGTTTACCAATCTGAATGATTTTGATGTGGGCCAGATTGTGATGGCAAGACAATTGGGTCAGATCATCCTCAAAAGAGCAGGACTTGTGGGGTTTTCCAGTTATCCAGAAAGGACAATCATTTAACCGGCATCAGGATCACGAGCGCCTAAGGCTTTGGGTAGTGAAGGCTAGCCTGTCTAATCCGATCCCATAGGAGAGCTACTGTACTACACATTGCTAAACAAGTTAATGCTGGCTCTGATGGAAAGATACCAAAGTCATAGCCAGAGATCTCTTAAAGTGCTGACTTTGTCCACCGCCGAAAGCAACTACAGTGGTTTCTGTGGGACGTTAAAAACGTATTGTCATTAAAGGATTTTGCAGAATATAAGCCCTTAAATGTCATAAAACATTTACTATTTACATTTGCGGCATTTGGCAGACGCTCTTATCCAGAGCGACTTACAACTGAGCAAGGGATGGTTTTAGGGCTTTGCTCAAGGGCCTAGCAGTGGCAGCTTGGTGGTGGTGGGATTTTAACCTGTGACCTTCCGATCCAAAGTCGAATGCCTTGACCACTGCGCTCCCACCTCCCTCCTATTTTTGTTATTTGTTTGAAAAAATAAAACATTACCAATTTATTTAAATAAAGACCTTTATTTTCTGTTAAAAATAGGTACATTGATGTGATAAACACTCAAAGCACTTATGTACATCGCTCTGGATAAGGGCGTCTGCTAAATGCCACAAATGTAAATGTAAACACATGGAACCAGTTGGGTAATTGACTTTGGCTAGTGCAATTTTGTGGGTCACAAAGAAAATGAAAAAGAAAAATTCCACCAAAAGGTTCTGAAAGAGAAAGAATTTTAGACATGGTTCCAGCCCAGTGGTCCTCAACATGGACATGATTTTACAGTGTTTGTCTAAAAAGTTTTTAAGCTAGGTACAATGGTGTCAATGCTGTTAAAATGTGTATGCAGTCTGAAATCCACAAATCAACTGTAAAAGGCTATGTGTAGTTACTTTGCCATAAACGATAAAGTAGCATCAAGCCAAGAATGATTCTGATTTCATTGCATTTATTGTAATAACTAATAATGGATGGTATATTGATGGTAACAAGGTCACGCCTGTTACAGCTCACTAAGCCTCTCAATGTATGAGAGACTCCCACCGAAATATCAAAACAAATGAGCACAACAGAGCACAGAAATTCACTCTGATGCATATAGAAAACATATTGAGGTAAAACTTCAAAATCAACTGCAAACTTGTTGTGTTTCCTATTTGCCAATTAAAGTCCCCATCCTCAGCAGTGAGCCAGGCTTGGGGCTAAAATATCACAAAATAGCGGATAGCTGATTGCTGGAACTATAGGCAAAACCAATTAATTGGTCAACCTCTTATACATACATACACATACATAAAGTTAAGTGACATACCATAGTGATGTTTTTTCCCCTTAATATCAGCAATTGGAACCAAAAGCAGGTGATTTATGCCACATGCATTATTTCTCTCATTTAGACAAAGTTACAGAAAATCTCTATGTAAGTTCTAAAGCATATCTTCTTCTTTTGGCTTCTCCCATTAGGAGTTGCCACAGCGGATCATCCTTCACCACATCCATAAACCGCCTCCTTGGTCTTAGTGATCCGCATATTTGATTTGGTGCATGTTTTACGCTGGATGCCCTTCCTAACACAACCCTCCCCATTTTTCCGGGCTTGGGACCGGCACTAAAAGTGCACTGGCTTGTGCAACCCTAATGGCTGGGTTAAAGTTCTAAAGCATATACAAACCCGATTCCAAAAAAGTTGGGACACTGTACGAATTTTGAATAAAAAAGGAATGCAATAATTTACAAATCTCATAAACTTATATTTTATTTAAAATAGAATATAGATAAAATATCAGATGTTGACAGTGAGACATTTTGAAATGTCATGCCAAATATTGGCTCATTTTGATTTCATAAGAGCTATACATTCCAAAAAAGTTGGGACAGGTAGCAATAAGAGGCCGGAAAAGTTAAATGTACATATAAGGAACAGCTGGAGAACCAATTTGCAACTTATTAGGTCAATTGGCAACATGATTGGGTATAATGGGCAGAGGCTCACCCATTCCCCTATTGCTGCGGCGAAAAATAGTGGAGCAATATCAGAAAGGAGTTTCTCAGAGAAAAATTGCAAAGAGTTTGAAGTTATCATCATCTACAGTGCATACTATCATCCAAAGATTCAGAGAATCTGGAACAATCTCTGTGCATAAGGGTCAAGGCCGGAAAACCATACTGCATGCCCGTGATCATCGGGCCCTTAGACGGCACTGCATCACATACAGGAATGCCGGCTAAAACTCTATAGGCAATATCTAAACATGATCCAGAAGCGCAGGCGTTTTCTCTGGGCCAAGGCTCATTTAAAATGGACTGTGGGAAAGTGTAAAACTGTTCTGTGGTCAGACGAATCAAAATTTGGGACGCCATGTCATCCGGACTAAAGAGGATAAGGACAACCCAAGTTGTTATCAGCGCTCAGTTCAGAAGCCTGCATCTCTGATATGATTGCATGAGTGCATGTGGCATGGGCAGCTTACACATCTGGAAAGGCACCATCAGTGCTGAAAGGTATATCCAAGTTCTAGAACAACATATGCTCCCATTCAGACGTCGTCTCTTTCAGGGAAGACGTTGCATTTTCCAACAAGACGATGCCAGACCATATACTGCATCAATTTTAACATCATGGCTGCGTAGAAGAAGGATACGGGTACTAAAATGGCCAGCCTGCAGTCCAGATCTTTCACCCTTAGAAAACATTTGGCGCATCATAAATAGGAAGATGCGACAAAGAAGACATTTGAGACATTTGACCTAAGACATTTGAGCAACTAGAAGCCTGTATTAGACAAGAATGGGACAACATTCCTATTCCTAAACTTAAGCAACTTGTCTTCTCAGTCCCCAGACATTTGCAGACTGTTATAAAAAGAAGAGGGGATGCCACACAATGGTAAACTTGGCCTTGTCTCAACTTTTTTGAGATGTGTTGATGCCATGAAATTTTAAATCAACTTATTTTTCCCTTAAAATGATACATTTTCTCAGTTTAAACATTTGATATGTCATCTATGTTGTATTCTGAATAAAATATTTTGAAATTTGAAACTTTTACATCATTGCATTCTGTTTTTATTCACAGTTTGTACAGTGCCCCAACTTATACTATAATGTCCTACTGTGTGTGTGTGTGTGTGTGTATATATATATATATATATATATATATATATATATATATATATATATATATATATATATATACATACAGTAGGACATTATAGCCCTAATAAAACATAGTACTTTGGAAACTTGAGTATATTTGAAGGAAAATACTTTTGTACTTTTACTCAAGTGAAGGTTTAAAGGGAGCACTTTTACTGAAGTAATATTTTACCTACTGTATCTACTTTTTCTGAAGTACATGTTTTGTGTACTTTGTCCACCCCTGGTACTACTGACCAGTTACACCAAGCAAGTGCTCAAAATAATCTATTTCATATGCAGATTTGAACACAGTCATTAAGTGAAACAGAAACAGTGGGTGAGAAACAGCCAGACTCCGCTACTACAGTAAGTTGAGGTTGTGGAAGACAGTTTCATGTCACAGGGCATACCCCACAGTAAGACTGAGCACAGCAACAAAACACAGGATAATTATACTGCATCAGCAAGGTCTCTCCCAGGTGAAAATTTCAAAGCTGACTGGGGTTTCAAGATTTGCTGTTCAAGCTATTTCAAAGAAGTACAAAGAAACTGGGAAGGTTGGGGAACATAGATGCAGTGGTCAGCCAAGGAAAATTAATGCAGCAGATGAAAGACATATCATGCTTACTTCCCTTCAACATCGGAAGATGTCCAGCAGTGCCATCAGCAAAGAACTGGTGGAAACCAGTCTGACCCAAATACACCTATTGACTGAGTGGTGTTCATGGAAGAACTGCAGCAAAAAAGCCATACCTCTGACATGGAAATGAAGCAACTCATCTATGCACAAAATTATAGGAACTGGGCTGCAGAAAATTGGCAGCATGTGAACTGATGAGTAAAAGTTTTTGATATTCAGCTGTAACAGGAGGCAAGTTGTTCACTGAAGGGCTGAAGAGAACCAAAAGTGAAGCATGGTGAAGGCAAGTTTGGGGCTGAATGAATTAGGAGATTTGGTGAGGATTAATAATGTTCTTAATGCTGAGAAATACGGGCAGACACATGTCCATCATGCCATACCTTCAGGAAGGTGTCTGATTGGCCCCAAATTTATACTGCAGCAGGACAACAATCCTGAACATACAGCCAATGTCATTAAGAACTATTCTAAACTTACAAAAGAACAAGGAGTCCTGGAAGTAATGATTGGTCCAGAGAACATCCCGATCTCAACATCATTGAATATGTCTGGAATTACATGAACATCGGTGGTTAGTTCTACATGATGCTTTGAGCAACCTACCTGCCAAGTTTGTTATTAAAAATTTTCGTTCCATAATCTAAGGAAAGGGGGTGCAGAAAATCTTAGAATGTGTGACCACACATATACATATTCGCTCACAAATGTGAGTATGCCCCTCACATTTTAGCAACCATTTTATTAAATGTTCTCAAGGGACAATCCTATAGAAATTAAACGGATATATTTTATAGTCATTGTGCAGCTTCTGTAGCAGTATATATTTACTTTCCTCTGACATACAGCCATTATTGTAAAAATATCTGACAAAAAAAGTGAGTACAAGTGATAACAGCTGTACATCGTTTAGCCATGCAATGCCTATGTCTATTCATCATGTTTATCATTTTTTTGTCTGCTTGACAGGACCATACAAATGTGTGTATCTTGAAAATAAGAAATGTTGCTCTCCACAAAGATGGTCCAGGCTATAAGAAGATTAGTAACACCCTGAAGGTGGCAAAAAATGTTATGGCTGTTTAGTGTATAAATTCATGTACAAACTAACCAACATAAGATGTGACTATTAATTTTGTTTGGGATTATTCACTTTTCTTGGCTGTTTTTTTTCCCAGTATGAAAAAAAGTTTTGAGAGTTGAAATAGGAAATTCTTCCCCACATAGGTTAATCTGATTATTATTAGGACATAAATCACTGCAACATGATGACTAAGGACCAATGTATTGTGATGACTTTTTTATTATTATTATTATTATTATTTATACATAATATTGTTTTACAAGCAAAAGATAAAAATTAATCTGAAGAACACTTTCTTTTAAATTAATTAGCATTAACACTGCAGCACTGAGAAATAGTAAAATGACCTGGTATTTAAGGATCTAAAGATTTCAGTAAAGTATAAATGTATTTAAAACATTTATTTTTTTCAATTGTAAAAAACGTATTATCTTAGCTTATGTTTTAGTTTTTCTGATGTCACGGTTAATAACATTTCTGCAGTTGACTTTTGTAAGTAAATTATTTATGCAGACCATGTTTGAAGTAATTTGTTTTGTACTTTTAAAAAATCCTTGAATATTATACACTAATAATACACTTTCGGTGACTGACAGCAAAACTGTCAATTAAAATATTTCATGAGTTGAGTTAAGTTAATCACACATTTTTATCTGTTCTAAATGGACCTTGAATTAATACTTTTTTAAGTTTTTAATACTCTAATCAAGATGGCCATGGACAAATATGGGTGGTTAATGCAAATGTATATTTATTTTTTGAGAAACCATACTTAGCATAGAGTATGAAAACTAGACATGTTTCGAAGGTCATATATGTTTTTCTGAGAACTTGTTCATGTATAGTAGACAAATGTAAAAAGAACAGAAATACCAGGTTCCCATTAGTTCTCTTTATCTGCACTGAACCAGTTGCTTAAACAGCCTGTTTACATTTTCAGATGACAGGGCAGCTCGTAAAAATACTTTTGAAAAATGTTTTTAATTAATTATTGGGTTTAAAATTACATAAATCAACACCAAACTAAACTTTTGCTATGATTTTACATGGACGGTTTTAATTGTTGGATGTGTGCATCATAGCGGATTTTAATGTTTTATTTCAGACTTACTGATTAAAAATTATATTGTAGTGGAGTTTATTATTTTTATTTTTATATCTGAGTAAAGAAAGGATGTCATAAATAAATGTGTTGCATTGAAGGATTTCATTTTGTCTCTATATTTCTTTATTTTTTTAAATAATAATAATTCTGTTTTCACAAACAGAAATGTGTGCTGCATTCTTCATGCATTAATGAAATTAGTGTTTTTAAAATGAATTTGCATTAACGCATTAATTTTGACAGCCCTAATATATATATATATATATATATATATATATATATATATATATATATATATATATATATATATATATATATATATATATACAGTGAGGAAAATAAGTATTTGAACACCCTGCTATTTTGCAAGTTCTCCCACTTATAAATCATGGAGGGGTCTGAAATTGTCATCGTAGGTGCATGTCCACTGTGAGAGACATAATCTAAAAAAAAAAAAATCCAGAAATCACAATGTATGATTTTTTTACTATTTATTTGTAAGATATGCAAATAAGTATTTGAACACCTGAGAAAGTCAATGTTAATATTTGGTACAGTAGCCTTTGTTTGCAATTACAGAGGACAAACATTTACTGTAGTTTTTCACCAGGTTTGCACACACTGCAGGAGGGATTTTGGCCCACTCCTCCACACAGATCTTCTCTAGATCAGTCAGGTTTCTGGCCTGTCGCTGAGAAACACGGAGTTTGAGCTCCCTCCAAAGATTCTCTATTGGGTTTGGTCTGGACACTGGCTAGGCCACGCCAGAACCATGATATGCTTCTTACAGAGCCACTCCTTGGTTATCCTGGCTGTGTGCTTCGGGTCATTGTCATGTCGAGACCCAGCCTCGACCCATCTTCAATGCTCTAACTGAGGGAAGCAGGTTGTTCCCCAAAATCTCCCAATACATGGCCCCGGTCATCCTCTCCTTAATACAGTGAAGTCGCTTTGTCCCATGTGCAGAAAAACACCCCCAAAGCATGATGCTACCACCCCCATGCTTCACAGTAGGGATGGTGTTCTTGGGATGGTACTCATCATTCTTCTTCCTCCAAACACATTTAGTGGAATTATGACCCAAAAGTTCTATTTTGGTCTCATCTGACCACATGACTTTCTCCCATGACTCCTCTGGATCATCCAAATGGTCATTGGCAAACTTAAGACGTGCCTGGACATGTGCTGGTTTAAGCAGGAGAAACTTCCATGCCATGCATGATTTCAAACCATGACGTCTTAGTGTATTACCAACAGTAACCTTGAAAACGGTGGTCCCAGCTCTTTTCAGGTCATTGACCAGCTCCTCCCGTGTAGTTCTGGGCTGATTTCTCACCTTCCTTAGGATCATTGAGACCCCACGAGGTGAGATCTTGCATGGAGCCCCAGTCCGAGGGAGATTGACAGTCATGTTTAGCTTCTTCCATTTTCTAATGATTGCTCCAACAGTGGACCTTTTTTCACCAAGCTGCTTGGCAATTTCCCCGTAGCCCTTTCCAGCCTTGTGGAGGTGTACAATTTTGTCTCTAGTGTCTTTGGACAGCTCTTTGGTCTTGGCCATGGTAGTAGTTGGATTCTTACTGATTGTATGGGGTGGACAGGTGTCTTTATGCAGCTAACGACCTCAAACAGGTGCATCTAATTTAGGATAATAAATGTAGTGAAGGTGGACATTTTAAAGGCAGACTAACAGGTCTTTGAGAATCAGAATTCTAGCTGATAGACAGGTGTTCAAATACTTATTTGCAGCTGTATCATACAAATAAATAGTTTAAAAATCATATATTGTGATTTCTGGATATTTATATATATATATATATATATATATATATATATATATATATATATATATATATATATATATATATATATATATATATGGTTGATTTTGGAAACGCTGGTTAACACTTTTACTTGAGAAAATATTTTGCATATCCATTCAGACTTGTCAATTTAATGTAAATTGTCCATATGACACATCCGTTGTTAGAAGTGAATATTCACAGATGGAAGAGACACCTTTTGGGGTGATTTGTATGCCAGAACAATATTAATAATTAATGTTGCAAATAAATTCACCATTATCAAATGGTGAATTATATATATTTTGAATTATAATGGAGAATTATATATATATATATATATATATATATATATATATATATATATATATATATATATATATATATATACTGTATATACTGTATATACTGTATATACTGTATATATATATATATATATATATATATATATATATATATATATATATATATATATATATATATCATATATTAGCCCCAAATGGCTTAGCTTTGACAATGTGTGCTGCCTATATGTGCTATTATTAAGTACCCTTTATTTTAAGTTGTATATATATATATAACACCTGTTCTTCATTTAACAAAAAGGTGATCCATTCTTTTTTTTTTTTTTACTTTAGCCAAACTGCAGATGTGTCTTTACTTTCTCACTGCACATTTTCTTGGCACTTGGCCCAGCAGCACTCATCTTTTTTTCAGCTAACGATAGACCTACTCTTATCAAATGTCATTGGTACATAGTATGAAAGAGTTCACTCCGGTGTCTTGATTCCACAGCCTACAATGTCTTAATTTAAGGAACTGACAATGTGATAAAACAAAAACTTGCTCAAATTTACTGGAAGATGGATATTAAACATCCATAATAAACAAATCTAAAATCACAGAAAGTTTCTAGTGTTCTGCAATACTCATGACATGGAACAGAAAACAGCAATATGCGTGTCCAACATTATTAATCTCCAGGCATTATTTTTTATTACCATTTGTACATCAAAATGTTAAATGCCAAGAAGTTTTGTCGTTAAAATACCAAATATAATATAACGTTATTTAAGTTGAATGAGAATGGACTTTGCCGAAAGATTTGCACCTGTGAAATCTTTTGTTTGAAGATAAAATACAACTTTGCCATTCTCATCAAAGTCATCCCTGAATCCTAATCAGACAGACAGACAGACAGACAGACAGACAGACAGACAGACAGACAGACAGACAGACAGATAGATAGATAGATAGATAGATAGATAGATAGATAGATAGATAGATAGATAGATAGATAGACCCACTGTCATTAACTGTATTCTTCTTTTGCCATGTTTTACTAGGTTGTTCACCCTACAGTATATTTCCTTCTTTCTTTCTTATAAAACCGTTCACTTTGTTGTGTTGGCACTGTTTTTTGAGTCATTTTCTTGTTCCATGATGACTATCTTTCTAATGTGATTGGGATTCATTGTCTTTACATTGCCAGAGAGAATGTTTCTTTAGACTTGTGAATACTGCTTCTGCTCTCAAGAGTTACATTATCAATAAAGATTAGTGAGCCTATTTCAGAAGCACCCATTAAATCCCAAGCTACCTCTATGGTTGTTTTGGATCATAATCAGATTCTTTCTTTCACAAAACATTTTACTGTTCCTTTACTTTGGTAGAGGCAAATCTTGTTTCCAGGAAAACTTATGGCTCTGTTAAGTAGTATAACCCGTATTGATATCTTTGAACAGTGGATTGTGATACATTTACCCCTAGCTTGTGGAGGTTGTTTTCAATGTCACAGACTGTGCATTTTGGGGTATCACAATAATTAGATTATTAACTGCTGTTGTTTTTTTCTTGGTTGTCTGGTTATTATACACTTGTGGTTTCTTTCTTTTTCAAAACATTCCAAATAGTTGTATTTACTATGCCTATTTCTTGTTCAAAACCTCAAATAAACTTTCTGATCTATTTAGGGCTGAAATGATTCCTCAGGTAACTCAAGTAATTTGAATACAAAAAATCATCAATGCTTCGTTTAGTCCATTTCACTGCACACGGAACATTGTGTTTCACTGCAGGTCATTATTTTGCTACATTATTTTAATATATTATATTACTGACGTACCACCCGCTAATCTCTAGAGTGCTCTTGATAGGTAAGCATGCACTGCAGAATGAAAAAGGAACGGGAAGAAAACAACAAGGGGCAAGGTAAATATTCATATGGAAACCTGTTTCTGCCACAAAAAAAAAGGTTTGCCTAATTACAACATTTACTTTCTCACAATTTTGACTATTTCTCTCAACTTTTTTTTGCAAGTCGGGCAGTGTCACCCCCTCTGTAGTGCCAGAAAGCTTTACACATTGAAAATTAAATAGGCTACAATCAATAGAATTGCATGGTATCAAACTGAGCCTTCGATCCCTAGAGGGAACTCTGTCTAACAATCAACACTGGAGGAGACAGAACAAGACAGATGACGCAGAGGAGGCCTCCTTTATACACCAACAGCTTCAAACTTCAGGCCCACGACATGTTTGCACCGGAAATGTTGGATGTTTACGAGAAATAAAGTCACAATTGCGAGAAAAAAAAGTCAGAATTAGGCAATCTTTTTTTATGTGGGGGGGAAGGGCTTTCATAGATTCAGGCTAAAGAAAACGACAGAAAGTTTCCAAAGTTTAGGATCACTTCAAACTAAAACATAAAGAAAACACTGTACAGTGCGTTTACTTTTTTTTTTTTTTTTTTTTTTTTTTTAAGTGTTATCTGAATTATTTTAATATTTTATTTATGATTTTTTTTATTTGTATGTTTGTATTTGCATTTTGATGTGATTTAGCAAATTACATGCACTAAATGTGTTTAGTTTTCACAGATATTCTTGTATGCATTTTGAGCAATAACGTTAAATTTCTATGAAGGAAACAAATTACTTGTTCATTTAAGAGACCAGTTTTATTTTCTTTTGTATATTTAGTATTGCTCTAAAAAAGGTACTTTAATTGCTACAGACTTATATCTATTGTTTCATTTATCTTTTTATATATTGATCTCTAAAACACTGTAGAAACACTACAAATTGTCAAAATAATCACAATTGTCAATTATTCTTGCCCTCTGAATTAAACATTTTTATTGAACCTGCTTTCCAATGGAATAGTATAGTATAGTATAGTATAGTATAGTATAGTATAGTATAGTATAGTATAGTATAGTATAATAATGTCAGAATTGTACTGATATTATTAGGTGTGTTATTATTAGGTGTGTCAGTACTGATTATCCCACACACATACTTCTGGATGGTTTATAGACAGAAATGTAACTTACATCAGGTGCAGGATACAAACACTGATTTTGAACAGAATTCAGATGACTGTTAATTTTGTCCCATACCTCTGATATTTGGTATGGTATTAAAATTGTATTGAATTGGAATGGCATTAGATGGGATTGTTTTGTAATGGTATTATGGGATGGTATCTAAATTATAGCTATATAATACTACAAGGTATGGTATATGAGTGATACCAGAATGGTATTGGAATGGGACTGCAATGGTATTAGATAACATAGTATTGGAAAAGCATTATTGAAATAACATTTCATGGCATTGTATTGGAATGTTATTTTTCTAAAGTGGCATGGTGGTCGTATATGTGCAGTCACCTTGTAAACTCTTGCTCCTCCACACCAAGACCACTGGGATTATTCAGTCAGACATCCACTTTAGCACTTTTAAGGGTTATAAAGTGGTCATGAGTTAATTAGGTGTCATTAGATAAAATTTTATGACATTGGACCTGCGGCTATCAGACCTCCAGTTTTTGACCAGAGCAGTTTCTCGGTTGTGATGAGTGTATGGAATAATAGAACTCAGAAAAGTTCACCCTTTAAATTGACAAAAGCAGAGCTGACAATATTGAGATATAGGGACAAACCACACAATCCTTCATTTAAATCGGTCTTTCTGTGTTTTGACGGGTGGCCCAAGCGGCTAGAGAACAAATAGCACATTTCGGAGTACTTCTCACATTTGTTTTGGAAATGAGTCTTGTTTGCTGAAGCATCTGTTGAATGTATGTCTCTGCTCAAACAGAGGGCTTAGCTGGATGCAGTTTATCATCATAAAATTGTCTGGGCTTTATTCACCTTGGATACTTTATTTGTCTGAATGTGGTGAGAATTGTGTTCTACTTACCTGTGTGTGCATGTCTATGAATGGCATGTCCTCTGTTGAATGTACAAGAATAGAAATATGAACATAGCATTTTGTTTCATCATCCCCCACTTTGTGGTCAAGTCAAATGTGTCACTTGTCTGGCATCAAGGAAGTGCATTCAGACAAATGGTAAATGTAAATCAGTGAATTGAAACACTGTAAGATTACAGTTCTCTTTTCATTTGAGTTTGCTTTTGGGTGTCTTGTTTGATAGCTAATGCACATAGTTAAAAATGTGTCTCTTAGGAAAAATTATAGTTGTTTACATACGTGCCATAATGAGCATTATCTACACTCACTAAAGGCACAGGTCTTACCCATTCAGTTAAAAATAAAGCATCTACAATGCAAAACAATGTCTAGGACTTAGGTAGTAATATCTAACTGTTATCCTGTTTTCCTCGTTTCATGCATTTCAAATTCACATGATTGATATTAAGTGTTGTTGAATTGGCTGTGACACTTTTCAGGTTTTTAAGTAACAATAGTCTTGTTGTCATCCCTACTTCAGCAAAGCCATACTATTTTTTTCCCTTTGTCGCGCTTCAGAAGCGAGAGAACAGATCATTGTAAATTAATGAAGACATTAGTAGATGAGGAAAAAGCTCTCTTAAGTATTCATTTGAACTTGATTTGATTGTTCTCTAATTTCACCAAGACAGAGCAGAGTGATTCTCATACAAGGCTACAGAATTAGATTTCCTGTGATAAAATGGCATTTAAAATGATTAACATGGTATTACAGACACCAGAGGGAACGTGTGCAATGCTTAGTCATCTGGGCAGGTGATACATGGATTGTACTCAAGTACAAGTCATAAATGCATTTTGAAATTCTGTATAAATGTATGCATGGAGAACGTGAGACCTGAGAGTGGATCATGTTTTAGTAAATAGGAAAAAAAATGTGTTTTAAATTGATTTTATTGTACTGTTCATATAATTGAATTTTGCTCAGGGTGAAAAGAAAAAAAATCGTAATCGTAATTGGCTTTTGGTGTTTTGCTTGTAACTTTGTTTAAGCAATTTTTTCCCAGAGTAATAGATGAATTAAGAACCTTTCATGCCAACAATGCACTTTTAGCTACTTTGGTCAGTGTTAATGCAAGAGCTCAGCTCTTATGCATGTAGTGATGGTGCTGCACGTCAACGTTGGGTTTAATAGTTTGAGCTGTGGAGCGGATCAGCTGAGTAGGATCAGTAATTGTATGCCTCTGCTGTGAACTTGGCTGCAGGCTAACTGGCAGATGCGCGCCCGCTTGATAGCAGCATTCCATTTGAGCTGGATCAGAGGGGACTCTGGAGCAGTGAAACGATATTAGCCAGATTAATGTGCTTCTATCAATGTCGTTCTTCTGCTCAGCTAATAAAGAACTAAATGGATTATACTGGGCTTTAGGAGCAACATGTTGAGCTCAGTTGCTTCTTGGTCTTCTCCTCCTTTGGTCTATTCTTAATGAAATCTATGTTTCTTTGAAATGTTTCACCTTTTGACTTACCGTAATTGCCCTGTGGGAGATGAATTTGATCCCAGTGTGAAGGCAGGGCAGGTGGAGAGAGAGAGAGATCATGCTGAGAAAGGGTTTGTGTCAGAGGGAGGCAGTGTGCAGAGGTTGACTCGTTACATGGGGAGCAAATTGGTCAGTGGTGTAGACAGTAAGGGCAGTGAGTGGGGTCACTATGGGTTCAGCTCAAAGGTATAAACTGAGCAGCCTTCTTCATGCCATGTATTTGGGTCAGCTCAGGGGGAGGAATTCAGCCACTTTCTTTGGTACTGTGAGCAGATTGATGAGTTGTGAAACCCATATTAAAAGGAGGTGTATTTTTAAGCACTGCAGTTTATTCAGGTGCAATTGCTTTAGTTTGAACACCACCATTTTTTTGGGGGGGTGGAGGGTGGGGGGTGGTTTGGTTGATGAGTTGCTGTGAAGCACAATTTCCACCAGCTTGAGTAATGGTCCTGCATTTAACTCCTCATGCAGCTTAGCTTTCATAGTGGGTGGAAGCTATTACAAAAGGCCATAATCATCCAGAAGAGTGTGCAATAGCCTCTGTGCCCTCAGAGTGGGTGGCCAAATTCAATGCAAAACTGCAGCTGGTTTTGAAAAGTCCTAGACATATTTTTGTCAGGTTTAACATTTCTTTTGCAGACAGTGTGAAACAGAAGGCCCATCATGTCAGCTTTTGGATGGTGTTTAAGTTCATAAGTAGCCAGGCTCCAGAAACAAAAGAACAAGCAGAGCATAAGCACCAGAACCCCAGCTTTTGACCTTTTCGGACAGGGATGGCCTAGGAGTGGGCAGTCTTAATGGAGGTATGTGTGTGGCCACATTTCTTGACACAGAAGAAACCATCTGCGATAAAAAATAAGACAGGAAGAAAAGGCAAAGAGAAAGTGTAAAGGGTGAATAAAACTACATTGTTTAGTGCAGCAATAAATAGTGCTTACTCTACTGTGTATCCTGCTGCAGTCTGCTACCCTCAAGGTCATGACCTCTTATTATCTGCCTCGTATTATTCTACATTTTTATTTCCATCTGTTCACTGAAATACTTTTTTAGCAAGCTTACTTTACCTTCTCCTCTGACTAACTAAACACTGTTCTGTGTTTCACGATCCCATGAAACTATATTTCATAAGATTAAAAAGTCCAGGAATGCACATCAATTTGCTCAGCTCTAATGCATTGATTTTCTACAGTCATTACATTGAGGTAGTTTTTCTGGAACACTACACCATAAGATACTGTAACTCTTTGTGAGTTTTTAAAGGGGGTTGCTCTGGATGTCTAAATGGGTGTATTTTGGTGGCTGGAAAATAGATTGTTAAAAAAACTTAGAAAACACACACACATATTATCTCTCTCTCTCTCAAACACAAAATTAAGGATTTATTTTATGCTCAATAATTCTTACCGATAATGGCAACAGCTTTATTGATATTATGGAAAGAAAGCAAAATGCATTGTTTCAATTAATTAAGCAGTTTGAAAACATTCACAAGGTCAGTTCAGAGAAAAAAACCCTGTGTTTTGAATGGTCCAATAATTAAAATAATTATATTCACAATAGACAGAAACATGTTTACAGCTCAAGGTGCATATTAATAAATGAGCCCTTCTTTGAGGACAACGTTCTCATCTATTGAACTTGTAAGTCTATGTATAGTTTCTGATTGTATTTTATTTAAAAATGCCACTTTTGCCTCCCAGAGCTGCTGTTTGCAGATATACTGCCACCCACCCTTGTAGATCTTGCTTTTTAAGGATGCTTCACAGGTTTTTCAATGGGATTGAGGTCAGGGGATGATGATGGCCACACCATGTATTTTTTCTCCCTTTATGCCCATAGAAACCAAGGAGGTGAGGTGTTTTTTGCAGCATGGGTTGGTGAGTTGTCCTGCATAAAAATTTTTTTTCTGAAGGCACAATTTTTCTTTTTATACTGTGGTGGGAAATGCTTGAGTGGGAACTCTGCATATCTTGCAGATGTTATTTTGACACCCTGAGGGGCCTTAAAGGGACCAACTCACTTCCCTATATTCCAGCCCAAATCATGACTGTCATTTTCTAGCCGATGTTCCAGCAGTTTTCCTGCAGAGAAGTTATTCACAATCTATACAATACTCCATCTATCTAGAGCCATCCAGTGTAACAAGGCATTCACCTGTGACTACAACGTTTGGAATTTTGTCTTTTATATTTCTGAGCCCAAGCAAATGTATTTTATGAGTTTGAATAGGGGTGACTGAAATGCAGCTTTATGCACAAATCCATTCTCTGGTGGACAACAGCAACTTCAAATCATTGTTTGCTGCATTTTTTAGTTGGTTGCTCTTTTATTATCCTTGGGTTGTCTGGCAGAAATTATTCTTTAATGTGCATTTATTAATGATCTTTGTTTTATTTTGGGGAAAATATAGGTTGTTTCCTGGCCTTTTGCATGTGACATTGCACGATTTCATGCTTTTTATAATTTATCTTGAGACCTGTCATTTGCTTAATGTAGAACTAGCTCTTCAAGCCACATGAATTAAATCACCTAAAAAAGTAATTAACAAAAATGTCTGAGATTGATACAATTATGTAAAAAGATATGTGGAATAAAGCAACACTTTATTTGAAAAACTATAACTGAAATGTGTAATTTAATAAATTCCTACCAATCTAACGCATAACAATTTGGAATGTACGACGTGTGTGTGTGTGTGTGTGTGTGTGTGTGTGTGTGTGTGTGTGTGTGTTAGGGCTGGGGGAACTCGAGTAATTCGATTACAAAGATTTGTTTCGTTTAGTCCATTTAACTACACACAGAGCATCATGTTTTCCCACAGACTATTATTACTGACGCACCGCCTGCTAAAGTCTAGAGTGTTCTGGACAGGTTAACACATGCTGCAGAATAAAAAAAAATAAATAAATAAAGAAGTAAAATCTTTATATGGAAGCCGGTTTCCGCTGCATTAAAAAGGGAAATTTGCTTATTCCAATTTTTTTTCTCGCAATTTTGATTTTATTTCTGCCATTTCCAACTTTTTTCAGGCCAGTCCCCCCCTCTGTAGTGGCAGAAAACTTTACACATTGAAAGTGAAATAGGCTACAATCAATAGAATTGCATGGTATTAAACTATCGATAACGATCCCTGGAGAGATCTCTGTCTAACACTTAAAAATTGTAAGAAAAAAAATTTGGAATTAGGCAAACATTTTTTTATTTTTTTTTATTTTTATGAGACAGAAATGGACTTCCATAGGATTCCGGCCAAAGACAGTTTTCAAAGTTTGGATCATTTCAAACTAAAACATGAAGAAAACACCATACATTGTGTTTATTTTGATTATTTAAAAATATTTTTTGTTTATATATTTGCATTTGCATTTTGTTGTAATATGGCAGTTAAATGCACTAAATGGGTTTAGTTTTCACAGATATGCTTGTATGCAATTTCAGCATTATAAAAAAAAACAATTTACTTGTTTATTTTAAGAGGCCTGTTTTACTTTCTCTTGTATATTTGCTATTACTCTTTAATAAAGAAAAAATTGTTAATTGTTGAAAAAATGACTCAATTATTTGGAATAATCGGTAGAATATTGGTAAAAAAAAAAAAAAATATATATATATATATATATATATATATATATATATATATATATATATATATATATATATATATATAAAATGTCTTTGTACTTTCTCATGTATGTGTATATATATATAGTGGGTATTTGCTATAAGTAGTTTTTCAGAATATACTATATATGCACTCACACACCTTTATTTCTTACACCGTAGTTTTCACATCATCCTGTTGAAAGTAGACATGGGCCTTTAGACTGGTATCTAATGGGAAGCAATAAAAAATATGAAATAGAATAGAATGTTTTCCAGGCAGCCAGATATTATGCAATAAACTATAAAGAAATATATATTTTATATATATTTTATGATTCATCACTTTATATTGGTTTATAATTGAAAAATACATTTGTTCAGGCAGTTTATGAATATGAGTGATGTAACTAAGACTCAAGACCTATCAGCGAGAATCTAATTACCATGCTGGCAGAAAGTGATTAGTTTTATCTAGTTTAGGCCACATCCGGTTTGTCCTACAGATATGGATATTAGAAATGTGGAAGCATGTTCAAAAAATCTTTTGCATTAACAAATGCATACATAAAAGTTCAACTTTCTTGTTCTAAGCACTTAATATATATATATATTAGACTAACAGATATGTAGCTTTATGAGGATATCAAAAGATAATTTTTTTAACATAGACATGGGACAGGACACATGATTTCTGTAGCACCTACTGTATGAGAGGCAGACATTGCCCTATGTGACCTCTCATTAATGTTTTCTCTTTATGCATACATGCCTGAGTGACTCACTAAATGCTCCTGAATTTTTATTCAAATATCATTTAGAATTTTTTAAGCGCAGTCTTTTATGATTAATGGATTTAAAAAGGGTCTTAATTTAAATAAATTCTTACGCAGTCAACCGAGCTAACAATTGCTCAGAAGACTGCACATTCCTTTTGAGCGCTGTCCAGGTAAAATTCGCTTTTACACGTTTGCATGCAAGACAGTTCGTCATTTCATAAATTGTACTTGAGAAACTTTCTCAGCTGCCCTGCTGTGATATGTGAGGGGGGTGTGTGTGTGTGTTTTATGTGTGTGTGTGTTTTATGTGTGTGTGTGTGTGTGTGTGTGTGTGTGTGTTTAGAGATGGGGATATCTGCAGGGTTCTGAGGTTCCTAGAGTGATAAATTGGAGTGGTAAATGGATCTCCTTTTTTGTCCTTGCCATCAGATCCATCTCACACTCTCTCTCTCTTCCTTTCTCTCTCCCTTTCTCTCTCTCTCTCTCTCTCTCTCTCTCTCTCTCTCTCTCTCTCTCTCGCTCTCTCTATCAAACTCGGCATGTCACATTTCAGATATTTGTGTCCTCTGTTTGTGTCCTATGTGTGTGTGTGTGTGTGTGTGTGTGTGTGTGTGTGTGCATGTATATACCTGTGCATACACAAATAGGTAGCAGACCCTAGTCTCTATTGACAGGACAGTAACTACAGTCTTCCTATAAAAAGCAAGTATGAAGTAAATAATTCCGTATGTCAATAAATCAAAGTGGCAACACTGCAGCGTGTATAAATGTGGTTATGTTACTCTTGAGTACACGCGCGTTGTTTGTACATATAACTACATTCCGGTTCAGATGAGTGTTATTCCCATTCACTCTGTATCTTTCTTTTTTTTTTTTACATCCACTCTGTTTTTACAGTGTTTGTAAGAGGGGTACTATTGACATTGCTCTGAGGCACTGCTTCTCATATACAACTTACACTTTATTGATAAGCAGCTGCTGCCTCGACAGCTATGACTGAGCTAAATTATAGCTTATGCACCAACTCTATTGTTAGTGCAGAATTATATGCTGGTATGCTGGTACGCTTGCTTTCTCATGTCAAACTAACACGATAATGTTTTTTAGACTTGTCTATGACTACAGTATTGATTGAAAAGTTCTGTAAGTCGTTTTACAGGTTATGTTATACATTTAGGTATGAGATGAAGCTTATGTTTTATATCATTACCTTTGTGAGGTCTCCACATTTGCTTTGTGGTAAAGGTAGTTTGTTACTGTGGGCAACCGAAAGAAAAATATGTTTCATTTTTTTGTTCTGTTTTTGTTTGCTTTGAATATTTTAATTAGTAACCTACTGAATGCTGGATATGCTCTTGAAAAAATGGTTTTGGCAAAATGAAAATTAAGAGGTCTGTATTTGTAACATGGCTAATCTAACTACGTCAATTGGTAAGAGGACGAGTACAAAGGTTTTCAAACAGGATCTGTGTCTGATTTGAATGAAAAAGAGTTTTCCTAAATGTCAGCAGAAATACACAAAGTCTTAGAATCAAGACGTGGTATAGATTATCTGGCTGGGCAGTAATCCAAAAGCCAAATTAGAAGCTGGGATAATGAGTTCTCTGTGTCTCTTTTATATTTGTCACTGTTTTCTGCTGGAAAAGATGTATGCGGTTTGTCCGGGCTTAAACAGCAATCAGTGATGTGTAGACAGTTTAAGGCTTGTGCAGCAGCACTGAGGGAACCATTTGAAATGCAGATCAGAAAGTAAGGGTTATGCATGTTAATAGTAGCTTGCATCAAACTCTCACAATTTCTTTGTGTGCTTAGAAAGTCTTCAGATGCGGTACATATGAAGATTAATTTCTTTTTGACAAGGACTGAAAGGTAAAGTCCAGCTAATAAATCTGCTTTCTCTCAAGTGTCCTCCTCCATTTTCAGGGTCAGATATTTGCTGCGAATGATTTGTTTGTGTATGTGTGTGTGTGTGTGTGTGTGTGTGTGTGTGTGTGTGGGAGGAGACTTTCAAACAGATAAAATGACCTTTAAAACTAGCTATGTTAACTTCACAAGCTGAGATCTTTTCATTGTTTATTTTTTATGCTCTCTGTCAAAAATTCTAACATCCATAAGCTGTCAGAGTTGACAGAGAAACAGAAGCTATGGAGCTGATCAATATTACAAGCAGTGAAAAAGAAAATCATAGCTTTATGTCTGCGTAAATCTATCTTCCACATCAACGTGCATTATAAATAACCCCTCCGATATTCTTTAAGAGGATTCGGGAAATGCTACCAGCTATGCTCACCTTCATGCTTTATTAAGTGCTTTCTGAAATGCTCTTTAAACATTAATAGGGTCAAATGTCAAATCTCCGTCTCCTTCTCTCTATCTTTATATTTGGATTTGCAGCAGTCCTTAATCCTTAAACAGGATTACAAGATTTAGTCCATTCTCTTATTTTTTCTGCTCCATTTCTCACTCCATTCTGTCTAGGAAGCCACTGGATTATCATATTATTATAGAGCTTTGATACCACACATGATGCATTTCTTATTGCTATGCTGTAGAAACATCAAACACAGAAATTCCAAGCTTATGTTCATATTGTGTAGAGCTTGTCTTTTTCCGGTTGCTTTCCCAAAAAGGCAATCACGCAATAAGGTTAAATATAGCAGGGTCATACACTGATGTGTCCCTGCAATATATTGAAATTATCTGGGGTTTGAAAATTTCAGGGTGTGTGTTGAGTGACACACTAAAACATTAACAATGAAATGCAATTCAAATGGGACTATTGGCTTCCCAAGGCTGATGAATTTAGAACCTGTAACCAGAGTGTTAATTACTGCACAGACAGATAAACAAACAGACAGACAGACACACATACACCAGTGGCAGGCGGTCAGGGCCAGCAAAGTCTTCTCTGCTGGCCTAAACACTATCAGGAGCAGTGACTTACATTTACAACCTAAATTCTAATATTTGTTCCATGAAATTGTATTAATTTATTCCCAAACGTTTGTTCTCTTCATTTCCTTGTATTTCTCTTGGTTACACTGCTTCCAGTCTGTGCATGTGGATGTTAATTTTTTTTGTCCAATCAGATTTCAGCCTCTATGTGCTGCCATGTTATTCGAATCTGCCCAGGGCCTTTACAATCAGTAGTGCTGGCCCTTTTACCATTGAAAATATTACCAACGGGTCTGTTTATTTAACCAATCAGATTTATATTCACCTTACAGGGCAGCTACCTGGCCCAGAATAGCGTCAGCATTTTTTCGTCCTCTGATTGGTTGGTCAGAGGGAAACTGTTACAGCCAAGTTCGACTGGCAAAACACGTGTGTAGCTCTGCACACATTAATACATCCAAGTTGGGCTTTTCTATGCCTACAGAGGAGAGAAATTGATTTGGTCTCGGACATTCTTACAAATACATTTTCAAGAAAAGTTAGACATCGTGAGGTTGGCCAACCCAGAAGCTAGCTAGCTTGTCTCAGCCCAGGAAACGGTTTGTTCACTACTTCCAGACAATTGGATACAATTGGTACCACTTGCTTACAGCCTCTGAGGAGCAGTGCAAATTATGAGTCTCCATCTATGTTGAGTAGGGTGGATTTTATTTACATTTTTAATGTTTTTGTCATGTTATTAGACAAATATTGATTCTGAGCTGCTCCAAATGATGTAGGTGGCACAGTTGCGGTGGTAGTGAGGCGGTTTGGAGTTGTCTTAACTGGGTCTCTTGCTTTAGTTAAATGGTATTCACCCTCCATATGTGAAATGCGTCTCTCCCTGTAATGCCACGTGTTATATTGCGTTTTTGAATTGTATTGATGGTTTCCATAATTGCGACATGATAGTGGTGGTATTAAGAGGTGGAATAAGTCGGGTAAGTCCCCACTGAAGGCCCAGGTACCAAATACACGGCCCGCCACTGACATACACACACACACACACACACACACACACACACACACACACACACACACACACACACACATGGGCCATACATCCAAATAGCTCCACAACCAAATAAAGATTAATGTTTTGACAAGAATATGGCAGCCTCCACCTGTTTTTCTGCCATAAAGCTGCTTCCCCTGCCAGTGTCCTTCAGACACAACACACTGGCATCCTGCTGTACCTCCCTATAGGACCCTTATGTAAAGTCATAAAGAACGCCAAAAACACACTGATTTTTAAACCTGTATAAACCTCTGTAAGCATTCTTTGTTTCTTTTCCCCAAACTATAACGTTTACTTATATTCTCTTCGTTTGCTCATCTCTTTGACATTTTCATCACCACCAGTCGAACAGGATTAGCTTTTATTTTTCCTGTTTATTCTTCTCCTGTTTTGTTTCTGATTGTGTCCAGTGTTTACAACTCTTTTACATTACACAGAAAGAAAAAAATAGGAGTGATGTCAGGTTCTGTTTCTGGACTGTCGTTTCCTCTTTCTCAGGCAGAATGTGAAGAGCTGGTCTGAGAAACCACTACTGGTGACAGCATTGATTTGTTTGGTTCAAACATTTGTAAGACAGTCATTTAAATGCCCCAAAAGCCTATCTCAAAATCCTATTAATAACCTGGCCCTGACAAAGCTTATAAAACATATGCAAGTCTAGTTTTTTTGAATGATTCGATAACTTTCTTTAAAATTGGCTACAATTTGACAGTGGATGAGATGTTAGCAGGCTCAACACATGAAGCAACCACATAGCATCATGATTTCATGAACTCTTTTGAATTCATGAAAGCCAATCATCTGTGTGTGTGTGTGTGTGTGTGTGTGTGTGTGTGTGTGTGTGTGTGTGTGTGTGTGTGAGTGTGTGCAAAATGAAATCTTTGGCTAAGTAAAAACAAGCAATATTTTTCCTAGTTTCTGAAAGCATTCTGAGATATTAAGATACTGAAAGTATATATGTTATACTGCATTTTTAATGTATTTTGGAGCTGAAATACATTTCAAAACAGCTTCATCTTATCATTTTATTATTTTTTTTCTACATACATTAGATATCTGAAACTAAAATGGTTCCAAAACTTGTCAGACGATTGCTTTTTATAAATTCAAACTCCACAACTACATTCCAAAACCTGATGGACTTTCTTCTGGGAAGATAGTCCATCAGGTTTTGGAATGTAGTGGAGTTTTGTGCTCAATCACCCACAAAGGCAGTAGTAAAGTCAGTTAATGATGTAGGGTGATGAGGCCTGGGGTGCAGTCAGTCTTCCAATTAATCCCAATAGTGTTTAGTAGTGATGAGGTCAGAGCTCCATAGCAGGCTACTTAAGATCTTCAACTTCAATTCATGTAAACCATATTTTTGTTCACAAAGGATTTCCTAGTTCAATAAAGGGAAAATGTAATGGTAATGTTTAATTGCATCCAAAGACAAATTAAGTCAAGTCAAGTTTACTTCTATAGCACTTTTATAGAACGGACATTGTCTCAAAGTAGCTTTACAGAAGTTAAAGTGAGCAATATGTGTTTATCCCTAGAAATACTATACAATTGTGTGCCTCCAACTTTGTGGTAACAGTTTGGAGAAGAACCACATGTGCCTGGAAAGGTCAGGTGTCCCAATACTTTTTGTCTCCTTGAGACACCTGCATGTTATTTTTGTTTATACAGTAAGCAATAAACTAAATAAAAGGCAAAAACACACAAGAAAACGACATAAAATGACTGGAAGAATAAATGTGGACAAATAAAACAAAATTCAACATGTTTGGCATCATCAATGTATGTAAGACAGAAAAGATGTTGTTAGCAGACTGCCTCACACCCACAGTCAAACATGGTTTCGGGTTGTTTTGGTTCAGGGAAGGTTGGAGACTTATTCCAGTTAAAAGGAATATTGAACCAACATGGCTACCTTGAATACCTCAACACCATGCAATTCCGTCTGGACTTGACCTAACTGGAAACAACTTCACCATACGACAAGTTACACTGTACAACATTGTAATGTAAGCATTATGAAGAGAGCAAACAGTTGGATAAAGTGTTATCAATCATGGACTGGCCTGCCCAGTCACTCCACGTAAATACTATTGAACTGCTCTGAGATGACCTGGATTAAAAGCTCAGGGGCACCTCAGGTAATGGACAGATCCCACACAGGCAGCGACTGCTCAGCAAGCGGAGCATGATAAGCCCTAATGTCCGACGCGTAACCTTTTAGGGTGGAAGAAGACAACCCTGTGGCGAACTGTCCCTGAAGGAACTGCAGCACTGAACCAACCAGCAGTCCCACCACACAGTGAACAGGTGCCATTTCGTGGCGTACGGCCTCCTCATTGAGGGAGCTCTGGATTCTACTCTGGTCTCTACTACCTCGGCAAAGAGCCCTGCGGCTAAGAACTGTGTCCCTTCAGGGGCCACAGCCACTGCCTCCATAACTCTGTGTGCGGGTTACCAGGGTACTCCCTGCCTGAGAGAGAAGATGGTAGGAATCTCCCAAGGAGGTTGCTTGAGAAGGGCTATCAGGTCCACAAACCATGGCCTGCCCGGCCACCGCGGGGCCACCAGGAGTAGACGGACTCCATCCCAGTGAACTCTCTCCAGAACTCCTTGGAGCAGCGCAACAGGGGGAAAGGCATACAGGTGCAAGAGGGCATCCAGCGGCAAAACCTCTTTCATATTTGTTCTACCACATCCAGGTGAAGCCTCGCCTCGGCCCTGGTTTAAACGCCCTGGGATGTATGCTGCTCTAACAGAGAACAGTCTGCCTTGGGCCCACAGTAGGATTTGATGTGCCAGCCTGTATAGGGGGAGCGATTTCAGACCCCCCTGGTGGTTGATATAGGAGACCACTGATGTGTTGTCTGTACAGATCAACACGTGGCAGTCCTTCAGAGCTAGAAATACGGCTAACATCTCCAGGGAGTTGATGTGCCATGTGGGATGGAGACCGCTCCATAGACCTTGAGCTAAGCGGCCACTCATGACCACCCCCCCACACCTCTCCACATGTCTAACACCTGTAGGGTTTGCCGCATGACCTTGATTGTGTGGCGATTGTGCCCTTCTGGGTGAAACCTCTGTCTCTGAGCCACCACTAGGGTAGGGCTTTACAGTGAGCACCTGCCCTTCTCTCACTCTCTTGATGGCTGTGCGGATAGACTCGATCCGAGTCTAGCCACATAACGGTCAAATCCCACACTACGAGAAAGCACACTTTTCTTGCCGTTTAGCACACTTTTGTTGGCGTTTAGTCTTAACCCCAGTTCCTTCATGTGGGCAAGAACAAACCTCCAACAGCTCCGATTAAACTAATATCAACCAATCGTCCATATAGTTCAGAATGAGGATGCCCTGGAGTCTCAGTGGGGTCAAAGCAGCATTAATACACTTTGTAAAGGTGCAGGGAAACCTCAGGAACTTACTGTGCGAAGAAAGGATGGATATGTGGAAGTAAGCGTCCCTTAGATCTATTGTGACAAACCAGTACTCGCATCTGATTTGAGACACAACCTGCTTGAGAGTAAGCATCTTGAACCTGAGCCTCAATAGTGAACAGTTCAACTGGCATAGATCTAGAATGGGACACAACCATTCTTTATTGGATTGTAAATGTATCATGAAGTCTACTTATTTAAAATGATACACGGCAATTTTAACTGTTGCTGATTTAATCAATATTGGTGTGGCTAAGAAATAATAAATAATTATTGATTCATTATTATTAGCTTTAGCACAACTATAAATGTTTTACATTTTAGTTAAATATGTTCATGCAAGCAAAATGTCACTTTTGAATCTTTAAGATACTGACATCTGTGTCTTGCCTTAGAGCTTCCTTAATGAGTTTTGGAAGTCTGAGCTCTCTATTGGTGACAAATGCTACTTTTCTTATATTTCTCCTGACATTTGTGCCATTGGATGGATTTCGCATAAGGGCGTGTTATTTTTGGTCTGAGTGAGTCAGTTCATCTCAGATTTTTTTCATGGGTGATTTTTGCTTTTTATATTTAAAGAATTTGTGTGACATTATAGATGCTAAATAGCACAGAGATATTGAAAAGCTCTATATGAAAGACTGTCTTTCCGAGGCCATTTGTATTTTTATGTTTGTGTTATAAAAACAGCTTTTTTGTTGGTTTTCCTGGCACACGTTAAAATAAAAAAATTAATGTATTCATAAATATCCATTGCTGTATGTTTTACCATTAAAGTCGACCTAGAAGTGCAAGTAGGCTATTCTACAACATTCAGTAGTTAATAATGTGTACTTTTGAACCTGTTTTTGCTTCCATAAAATGTAAATAAAATATGTAGAATTGAAATTTCCATTAGTATATCAATCGTAGTTAATAGCTCATATAACAATAGACACTCATAGGTTAAAGAATTTGCAGTTTTGTATATTTTTTTTAACCTAGTTTTGTTATTGTATATTGTATTTTGTATTGTGGTATTGTGGTAGTTGTGTATTTTTCTGTTAAACGTTCTGGTTTGCCCAACAGGAGGCTCACACTCCCTCCGCTTTGTCATTGCAGTGCTGTCCAGCAAATATACACAGACACATGATACTCTGCATACAAAAACCCAGTCCTGACTAATCTTACAAGAGACATGCTTACATAAAATAATCAATTATTTGTTCATACAAGTTCATAGCCACTGAAAAAAATAGCAACACAAAATTGCTGTTTTAAAAGCAATTCATTATTATATTATTATTATTACAAGTATATTAAGCACTATTGGCAAGATTAAAGATTAATTGTAATATTATATGATTGATTATATGATTGATTTGCCACGTAAACAGGAAGCTTTTGGTATACTGTATGGCACAAAAATACAAGAATAACCTCTACTTATCTGAGTTAAATAGCCTATAGCTGTGCCACTGGGCTGTTTCTGTGGGAGTATTGGTGCCTCTGTATGTGTGTTTGTTTGTGTGTGTCTGAAACTTGCCATTTCATTGCACTGGATTGGATATGCTTGCACTACACTCTAGTATTGATTCTCTTTCTCTGATGCTTTCTACCAACATATGAAATGGATACAATCTTTTTGGAATAACCTCTGAACAGCATAAAATTACTAGTATTACAGAAACACCTCTCTACATGCCAGTCCTGCTCTCATAGTCCTGGAACATTGTTTTAATGTGGAAGTCATGTTGGCACAGCAGGATGCATATTGTAGTAAATGGAGAATGAGATTGAACACCGGAGTTGTACTCCGTTAGCAGTTGTGCGTGGGTGAACTGAGCAACACTGTGACAAATGGAGAAAATAGGGGGTGTACCGCAAAACCTCCAGAAGAAAAAAAGTTTTTTTATTTTGTCACGGTGCGCATATCTTTTAGTGACAGTAAATGTAGGTGTGAGATGCCACTGCAGTCGACATGGAAGGAGGACATAAAATAGTGGCACAGCCATAATGTTGCTGCAGCAATTCAGCATCTTGGGTTTGAGTTTCTTGCTCAAGGGCACCAGCAGGGAACAGGAGAGTAAAGGCATTACATGCTGCCGCTCCTGTTGTCCCAAATCAAAAGCACAAAGCGTTCGCCTTTGGATTACATACAGCAACCCCCTTGTTAGTAATGTGAAGCCTTTTCCCAACATGCTTTGCTGGCCCTGAACGTTAATTGATAAACAGTAGTGTAAGATGGAGTTGAAGAGACAGTTTGCTGGTGGTTAATGATGGAGGTATGGCTGCTGCAATGCCACTGTCTCTCTACAGTTTCTCTGCCTCCATTAAGTTATTGAGACATGTCTCTGTGCAATGCACCAATCATGTTTTGTGCATAGCAAAATTTGCTTTAGTGATGCAGATTAACAGCCTGGTCCAGTGCAAATGAATGATTAAACACGGTGGGCTGCTTGAACTCCACTTAAGTGACAAACAAGCTCTTTTGATTAAAGCTCATTAGTTACCTTTCATGATACCTCTCTTCTCGAACCTGGAGAGTAGAGTGTAAATAATGTATGAGAATATTGTGCATGTACTTGTGTGTGTGCGTGCGTGTGTGTGTGCATGTGTGTGTCAAAATGCTTTCAGCAGATTGAAATTCCAAGGTGTGCCACTTTTTGACCTTACCAGTTAAAAATGTCGGATGTCAAATTTCCCTTGTGTGTTATTCGGTAGTAAATGATTGCACTGCCACCTGGACAGGGGGACAATTAAACTCACACACACACACACAATCATTTGTCCCCACCCAGGTGACTGAGTCATATAAGGTGAGCTTCATAATCACCCTCATTTCCTGCTCTCACAAGGATGCAATTAGAGCGCTGGCACTGGCCTTTACCCAAGTGCAATACGTCTCACACGCATCACACCGGTTAAATTAATTCCATTTATTTAGTGTGACTCAAAGACAATGGGATTACAGTGACATACTGAATGGGGATTATTTAAGTGTTTACTCAAGTATTATGGGATTACTGTTTTACCCAATTACACAGCCAATCAGCTGCATCATTGGTGTTTAAGCATGTCTGGTGAAGTGTAGTGATAGACTTTCATTACAAAAATGTAATATAACCTTTTTAAGTTTTCTGAATAGGGCAGCCTTGTTAAATATTTCATATTACATTACTCAAATCCATTTATCTCACAGGCATGTTTATGGATACATTGTACAATATGTGTATATAGACACATTTCCCATCTAATTTTTTCTCCATTTTCCATTGTTTTTTCATTTGCGATGTGCTTGACCCAGCCATCTTTACAGTGAAGTTGTCACTCTATTGAAACAATCAGTTCATATACAGAATGAACACTGCAACTGGTAGAGTGATGTTAATGTGTTTGCATTTCACAACAGGTCAATTCTCTTCACCCGAGTTATGCTTTGTCTCTCATATGACCTTTCTTTTTCTGATGCTTTACCCTTTAAATCCTTTCAAAGCATAAGTTCACAAGAATTTAAGGTTAGAATAGATTTTCCACTAACAAAATTATTGTGAAGCAGATAAAGCTTGCATTCACAGGGATTTCATTCTTGTTTAAAAAAGAATTACTTTGCTTTGCAAATAAACTCATCTGATAATTCCTTAAATATATATACTATACGAACAAAAGTATTGGGACATCTGACTTTCCCAGGTATATGTGGTTCTTTCCCAAACTGTTATCACAAAGCAGAAGGCACACAATTGTACAGGGTGTGTTTGGGTGCTGTAGCATGAGATTTTCTCTTCACTTGAACTAGGAGACCCAAACCTACTCCAGCATGACAATGCCCCTGTGTACAAAGCAAACTCCATGCAAATTTGATTTGCATGGTTTGGAGTACAAGATCTCATGCTATAGATCTCTGATCTCAACCCTATTGAACACATGTGGGATGAATCGGAACACCCCAGGCCTCCTCACCTACATCAGTACCTGACTTTACTAACACCCTTGTGTCTGAATGAGCACAAATCCAAACAAGCAAAATACAAAATCTAGTGGAACATTTAGGGAATTATAAGAGCAAATTGGGACTAAATGTGGATTGCGATGTTAAAAAAGCACATACCATACTTATGACCAGGTGTCCGCAAACCTTTGGCAATATAGTGCAGGATTTAGCCCATTTAGTTAAACCATGTGGAAACTGGGGGCAGGGCAGTTTGTAGAAATTAATGAGCAAAAAGCTATAACACTTAACTGTCTTGAAGACTGTGCCGCACACTGCACTGGACTTTAGGTACAAGAGCAGCAGTTGTGTTTTGGTGCTATTGTAAGTGATAATCATTGTATATCTGGACTGTAAGATCAATATTACAGCACCATAATACTTACAACCACATACTCACTACCCAGTCTGTACATTTGTCACTACCATATGGACCATAAAACACAACATGAACATGAACCTGACATTAGTCATTCATTTATCATGCTTATGGCTGTCATGGCCTGAAACCCACAATGGATTTACTAAAGCATGGTAGGTTAGGGCATGCCGTTTTCAGGAAAATAACCAATAATTTACAACCCCATGGGTTTGGCACCACAAAGTTGCTTCAGTTTTTTCTGTACCGGTATTTTTTTGTTCCACAGCAATTTGCTGATGATACTTTTATCATTATATATATACATTTAAACTTTTGGATTATCTCTTTTGTTGTAACAGCTATAAAGTGTTGCTTTCCTCACAGAGAAAATAGTATGTTGCATAACTGAGAAAAACCAAAGTGCAAATTCTTCTGTCTTGAAGAGTTTTCATGCAGCCAATTTGCCAGGGCAGTCTGAAGCCATCACTGCTTAATTGCATGGAAGAAATTAGAGTCCAGTTGGACAATAAAGTGTTTCGTTATCAGAGTGCATAAAAAAGAGAACATGTAGCTGTCAGGGAGCAGTGAAGTGTGTGTGACGTTGTGCTGACAGACAGCTTCTAATCTCCATCAGCTGCCTTTCAGCTTTTTATAGCTCTCTCTCTCTCTCTCTCTCTCTCTCTCTCTCTCTCACACACACACACACACACACACACACACACACACACACACACACACACACACTCTCTCTCACTTCTCACAATAAAATTCCTTGCTCAGTTTAAACGATTTTTTTGGAAAGGAACCCTGTATTTTGTATTTGTCACATGTACACTACAGGTTAGATATGATGTTAGATCCCTTATAGCAGATAGGGTTAAGGTCCCAGCAGTGGCAGCTTGAACCCCCAAACTTCATATCAGTACCCAAGTACCTTTACCACTGAACCATCACTGCCACTTTCACACAGCACTGTTTTTCAACTGTAGGAAGGTTAGTTAGAGGTACTGTTAATTAAATTATTGTTAATTAAAAATAGTAAAAAAAGTACAAGCATGACAGAACTGGCATTTTTTTTTTTTTTTTGCTAATAGTGTGACCTTGTCATTTAAAGAAATTTGTTAATATACAATTCAGGCCCAATTAAGACTTGAAACAATTTAACTCTCCTATGTGGAATGTATGAGGAAACATTCTATTTTTTGAGTATGAGACTGTCACAAAATGCCGAGTTAAAAATAATGAAAAATGACATTCAACTTTCACCCTTACAGGATAAAATATAAAACCAGAGATACATTTTTTTAACTGAAATAAATAAATAAATAAAATGTAATAACTAATTAATGTAAGAGTTATTTTCTGAACAGAAGGTACAGTAAAAAAAAGTCATTTGTAAGTAAACAAAATAAGCTTTTTTCTTCAAAGTGAAAATTTAATTGCGTATTCTAAATGAAATTCAAACAAGTTAGTAATTAATTGTTTCTTACGTACAGTGAATGTAATTCGTTTACAGGGTATTAACGTGATACAATTACGTTACAGAATTTTGCGTGGATGTTGACGCTGTCGAGAATTACAATTAACTTAATTAATGCACGTGTGGTATAATAGCACAGATGGAGATGTTGCTGTCTCGCAACGCCAGCAACCCACGCTTGATCCTCAGCTTGGGTAAGCATGCAGGCTTCCATATTTTTTTCCGGCTTTGAAAATTACATAAGCAAATTATACACAAAGACAAATTGTGCCAATAAAACTCAATTGAATCACGTGCAACTGAGCTACACATTTGAATTAAAGTTAATTCAATGAGCATTTTATTTCAGTGTATATTACTGAAAGAGAAACCGTATCTGATATGGTGCTGATGGAAGAGTTTCTTGGACTCAATGCAGTTATATTTAATAAAATGTCAAATGCAGCAAATACAATTACAACTATTCAAATTACTTTTTTTAATTATAATTGACTTTTTCACTTTTATGCATCTGCATTCTTCTGGGCTTTCAATCCAGACAAAAGATGTATACATTAGAAACCTGGGCCAAAAGGGAAACATTAAATGCTTTCGAAACAGTTTTGTGTTCTTGACACAAATGCTAATCTTCTTTTGCAAATCTGAAACCTAATACATCTTCTTTGCTTGCCATATTTTTAACTTCGTGTGGTTTACTTTAGAATTAAGGTGTTTAAGTTTCCCCTTATACCTGCTTGCTTTCCCTACTGCACACACAGCTTATTAAAGTTATGTTTGCACGGACTCACACTCCGAAATACTCAAGATGAAGTGTTCTGTCTGCTACTGAACTTCAATGAAATTACATATTGATTCGCAGTGCACAAATCAGGTTGGTCTGCTTTCAGAACGCTCAAAGTTGTACATAATACACCCTAACCAATTCTGATAGGTTGATAGATAGTCATGCCTTTAAAATAAAATGAAATTGACTCTGGCCTTCTATGTATGCAGATTAAGACATGTACTGTCTGTTACAGTATGATACAAAATTTTATCAAAAGCTTTATCTTTAGTTTGTTGGGTAGTACAGTGGCACAGAGGGTAGCATTGATGCTGCAGAGCTACAGAATCCCTGAGCTCAGATATCTCTCTGTGTGGGTCACATGTGTTCCTGTTAGAGGTGAAACTATTTAACAATCTGGACTGCTGCATCAATTCTAGGCAGTGGCTAAAACGAATTGATGCAAAAATCATTCATTGATTATACATTAATTACTACCTGAACAAACAACTTGTGTGTAAAAAGTAATTTATAATTTGAAATTATTTATAATTGATGCACAAATTATTTAATAGGCTCCCAAGCTGATTTGTACTTGTCTACATCATCATCAGTCATAAATTATAGATGCAGGCTTATTATGAAGAAAGTTTGCTACTAACATAAAGCAAATCATATCATATTACTTTCTTTCGGCTTCTCCCGTTAGGGGTCGCCACAGCGGATCCTCTGCATATTTGATTTGGCACATGTTTTACACTGGATGCCCTTCCTAACGCAACCCTCCCCAATTTATCCGGGATTGGGACCGGCACTGAGAGGGGCCTACGGATGGTTCCCTGACCGGGGATCGAACCCGGGTCGCAGCGGTGAGAGCGCTGCATCTTAACCACTAGACCACCAGGGGACCAAAGCAAATCATATCAAAGATTATGTTAAACTTGTTTGCTTATCGCTTTGCACTGCCTAGTGTGGGAGGCTAAAGTTTACCCCATCTAGCACCCCTGGTTTCCCACCACCTCACGAAACATGACATGAGGTGGATTAGCTGCTGACTAGAGTTTGTAAATATGTATGTGTGTACAGTGCCTTGCATCCCATCCATAGTGTATTTTATTTTTTACACATGCTCAGTTTTTCCAGGACATATTCCAGTTCCTTTGTGACCTTGTCCAGGATAAAGTGGTTATTGAAGATGAATGAATACATTCATTCTTTTCCGTATACAAACAAGTTTTCTACAGCAGAGTAAATACATGTATTTTGTATTGATAGCACACTCTCATCAACAGTGAGTGTGCTTGACAAAACCATATTCTTCAATCACATTTTTTATATAATAATTCAATGTATTTAAGAACCTTTACTAGAATTCATTTTCTGTGTCTTGCTTTTCAAGGAGCTTAGAGAAGCTCTGATATTTATGAAACGTTCAGTTTGTCACACAACCGTAAAACCCAAGTGTACTGCGAAGTTGCTGCGGCGCTTTGGTTTAAATAAGTGCTTTGTAGCTGAACAAAAAGCATAAAAACATTTCCTTTTTATCATATATAGCCATGCATTAGTGTGGGTGGATTCCTTCCTTTACCATAAGCATATGGATAAACCCTGTTGTTTACAAGACAGTGCTAGAGGAAAAGCAGCCAGCTTATCAACCTGTGGCAAGGATACTGTATATGTGTGGGCTGACATGTACACGGATTTTAATATCTTTCAGGATTTGTCAGAATCACAAATATAAGATAAAACATTGAAGTGAAAATTTTATATTAATTCTTGCCTTCATATTGCATTTGTTTTTTTTTGTTTTTTTTTTGTTGCAGGAAGGTATTTATTGTTTCTTTCGATTGTCTGTTCTCAATGATTATTTTCATATTTAAATAAACAACACAAATGCGGGCTAACTGAATTAGTTCTAGCCGTAACCAATCACTTGTTTAATGACCCATTTCAGTTTGAGCCAAATGCTCCATACTACTCAGTAAGACACATCTAACATCATTTGGCTGCCAGCTGGCTTCCTTCCACTTGCTGTAGAGGATGAGTAGCTGGGGTCTTTCTTGCAATAAGTTACGTTTAAAAGTGAGTATAATATTTGTGGATGGAACTGGCACTGGGGGGTCATTGAAATCAAAAGCTCAGTCTTTTCTTTGGGTTATGAAATAATGGAAAACCGAATGAATCAGCTGAAAATATTCTGACCTTGGATTTTTATGTTTGATAGAAACTTCACACACTAGAGATACCAAGCATCCCATAGTATAACACTGTCTACTAATAGTGTCTATGTTTTCAATCAAGTGTAGGTCTGTAGCGAGATCATTTTTCTTGTCTTGTTTACTGACATCTGTAGTTCTGAGTGAACTCCCGTAGAATGTGTGGAAGTTTGTTCAAAAGGGCCAGGAAAAAAAGTTCTTGTACACATTTTGACAATGTGTAGTGGTTAAGGTGATGTGGTTGAGGTGACACAAAAAATATGGATTTGAATTGTTTCAAGTTTTTCTCTTTGAAGAAATTTTCAAAGTTAATGGAAAGTTTTGCTTCAAACATCTAATTCCACACAGAGGAGCTTCCGGCTATACCTCGATCAGTTTGTTTCATTTATGTTTACAAAGAGGTACACCTGGATGACTCTGCACTTGGAGCTGAGCATTGTTTTTTTATTTTTAGAATGGTGTTTGTTAAACGCTTATTTTGCAGCAGTCTTTGTTGGCTGCCCCACTTACACTTTTAGCAATTTCATTCAGAGGGCAGCACTCTGTGACCTGAGCTCTGGAGGGAGTTGGCTGAGTTACAGCATGCTGTCATCCTCGACACATGCATGCCTTGCTAACTCTACATGGGTCTGTGGCAACGCAAAGGTCATGTTTCTCATCAGCGCAGTGCCGGAAGTTGGTGATGCTTTGCTCTTCAGAACTGCGGGGATCATAGAAAGGTTATTATTCAGGTATAGTTTTTGTTAATGAGAACAGGGTGGAGAGACATCAGTAGGGTCTAATCAGAGCATGTTATAATGAAAGTTCTGCAATCAAAGAGAGTCAACAGTTCCTTACCTATTTTGTTTTAAACAATTAGAAATTCCTAGAAGAAGCAGTTTTGATCAAAGGTGAGTGGTAAAAAAGATGTACTTGGACTCATTTCGAAAGCAGTGTTTTACTTTTTCTGTTCAGTGCAGTGATAGATTCACAAGCCAGGCATGAGAACATTGCTAAATGTGGCCTACTTTTAAAGGAAAAGGGTCATTTGACTGACATTGCAAATGATAAAGCATGTTTTTACTGTAACCTTTCAGCAAATACACAGGGAATTATTATTTTTTTAAATCTTACTGTTGGTTGTTAACAGAGAAACAATTGTAAACATCGTGAATATTATTTTTATTTTCTTTGGCGGTTGGGGGGTCTCATGATTAAATTATACTATATCTTTTTATCCCATTGGTATTGGCCACATGACAGTGCAGAGCCTGTCAGGTTCATTATCTATAAGCTTGTGGCAAGGAAAGTGATACTAGAAAGTCCTTGCAAGGACCCATGTGAGGAGAGTTTAAGAGTAGTGCCTTTTAGGAGCTCTAAGGAATAAAAAGCCTAATATTTGAAAACATTTTATTATAATAAAAAAAATCTATACTGAGAGACTTTGGAATTTATTTGTATAGTTAAACAGTCATTGGCTTTTAAATATTTTGAAAATTCCTCATATATCAGATTTATTTAAGGGTGTATATTTTGTCAGCTAAGTGCACAAGCAGCTCTCAATACAGTGCTTTCTCAAGCAGAAGCCATTGGCAATGAACATCAAATAGAAATATGTGCTTTTATAAAGACAGCTGCTCGGAACATATCAAAAATCCAATGGAATATGGTGTACACGACGACAGTTATGGTCAAGGTCTCTTGATATGCGGTATTTAAGTGAGTGAGAATAGGTGGAGTTAGAGGGGCATTAATGTTGATCCTGGCTCTTATGCATGCTCTGCTGATATGGAGTTTAACAGTGTGAGTAAAAGCTGCACAGGTTTGTCCTCTCATTAAAGTTACATGCTGGGAAGAGTGTTGTGGCTTTACACTTGAGAGCCCATTAGCTGCAGAGTGGAGCACACTGTGGATATTAACGGGGAGGCATCTCCCTTGCTAAAGTTATGCCTCAATTTAGTTTAACACCTGCACAATCTACACCTCTCCATCTCTATTGATCTTCACTGTGATTGTCTTTGTTTTTAGCCGCATGGCCTTCTTTCGTCTTTCTCCAAGTGGTTGGTTGTTGATGTTGATAGCAGAGTAAAGGCACATCAAGTGGACTATCCTTGTCTCAAATACTCAGGTTAAAAATAAAGGTTCCCTTTTGGGCTCCACTTACAGCCAACAATATAGTAGTTCCATTAGGAAACCCAATATTGTACTGTAAAATGCTGAAAAGCATGTTCATTTCTTTTGAATTTATGGCCCTGAGATACCTGTAATAAATCAATTTTTTTCAAGGAACAGCCCTTGATTGGCATACAAAAACAGGAACACAACGTTTTATATCTGCACTTTGTGGGCAAGCAATTTCTGTGTGGAATTCAGACAGAAATAGTTTAGCAAGATAACAGAAATGCTGTAAATTGCAAATCGCTGTACATTCGCCATGATTTTTCAAGTGAATAGGGTTGCTGTTCAAAGGAAGTGTTACAGCGAGACAGAAAGCAATGAGGCCACTGTCAGCAGGACAAATGAGAGACTTCCTCGCAACTGATTAATCTTTACCCATGCTTGTCTATTGCTAAAAAATGTGAAATTGACTAGGTGTAAAGAGTAATACATACAACAATAAACATGTCATATATTGTAATAAAAGCTCTTCATTTTTTAAAACCTTATGCTAATGTAATATGGTAATATACATATCTGTTTTCAAAAATTACATTGTATATAGCCTTATTACACTCAAATGACTTGATTTAGTACGATTCTAAATAAAGAGAGCTAATTTGCATGTGTGCCAATGAATTGTGCAATCAGCCGATGTGTTACGAGTGAATTGCAAAGAATAACTGCATAAATGACACCATGTGCAAAAGCTTCAGAGATGAGTTCAACTTAATCTAGCAGCGTATGAGTAATTACGTCAAACTTTAATACTGATTAAATGGTGATGGATGACACTAAACTGCTAAAGAGTTTTAAAATGTGTAGACATTTGCATCATACCTTTTCACCAGCTCCTATTCTAACATCGGAAGTGTAAACCTAAAGGGAATATTAACTGAAATGAAATAATTGCTCAGTTTTGTCTTAAAGTCTTGGAAATAGTCTTTTGGATATTTCATACATACAATTTGATTTGTATCAGTGTGCCTATGTAATATCTGTCACTAGGGTAACTATCAGGTTTATTAAATTGCACTCCAAGGGTTATATTTAAAGTGGATATTTAATACTAGCACTTCTTCGTGTTATAGTTTACGTGTTGAGGTGGGAACATCTCAAATTTCATATTGATTAAGACAAACACATAACAGAAAATGCTGTTAGATTCATTTGAACACAATAAAACACAATAGACCACTATAGACCCTTGTTTTTTTAGGGGGTATTTCACATTATGATGATTTACATGGCATTTTTAAAAGCAGGTAAATTAGGACGTGTTGTCTCAGGGAGACTAGTTAGCAACATGACCAAATTGGAGATAATTTGATTAAGAAAAAAACAGACACAAGACACACACAAAAACACAGAAAAGAAAAGAATATAATCGCATATTCCCCTCAGGATGTTACTTAGTGAGGCCACAGTTGGCTGGTTATCAGAACATGCTAACGCATGATAAGGAGAACAGAACTCAAATATTCAAATGTCGAACACACACAAACACACACACACACACACAGACACACACACACACACACACACACACACACACACACACACACACACACACACAAAAGACAGGCTTATACTAAAATAGAGTAAGCCCTCCAGCTTTGATACCTTACAGCATTTGCTCTCTTGATGGCTTACTACTTAAAGTGCTAGGTCTAGCCACATAGCCCATATCTCTTTTTCCCAAATGCACAATGACTATTTCATATACAGGCTATAACAGAGTGCATTAAGAGACATGCAGTACATCTTGTCCTCCCATCATTGTTTGTCTTTAGGGGCCAGGTTGCTGAGAAAAAGGTGTGAAATGGAGAGACAGAGAGAGAGAGAGAGAGAGAGAGAGAGAGAGAGAGAGAGAGAATGCTCAGGCATTTCCATCTCTCTCTTTTTCTCTCTCATCTTCATGACCTATTCTGATGTTGTGATGGTGGCGGCGAATGGATTTGGAGGCACTAAGCCTTCATCGGGGAAATGGGATTTTATGCAAATACGATGCACCATAAGCGTGGGGCAGCACAATGGGGCATGTAAACTTGACGCCGGCTCACCCAGGCTTATTTCACACTGAGCAAGTCAGATTATCCGCATATTAATAATTTTTTTTTTTGGGGTGGGTGGTGGGTGCAAATGGCAGGAAGAAGGGAAAAGATATTCCAAACATATTTGTGGTTGAATCTGCTGTTGAATAACAATCATGCTAATATAAATGCTTTATTAACTCAGTCCTGCGTGAGTGAAACAATTGCACAAGCTAATAAACCTACAGTAGCCCCTGGGACCAGAATAAAGGTTTCTCAGCACAGAAATGCATTACCATGGTTGCTGTCTAGGATTTAATCTGTGTCTGTGGTCTTGTTTGACTTGTGAATGGTGGTTTTATTTTGGTGATATCTGGAATAAAACAGAGCCAGTCTGTGTAACTGTTGTATGTAAATTCAAATGCATTAAAAAGTGGAGATACTTTGTATACTTTGCACACACACACACAACACACACACACACACACACACACACACACATATTTCTATTATATATATATATATATATATATATATATATATATATATATATATATATATATATATATATATATATATATAAAATAGAAACACCTTGATATCATTTCTGTTTTTCACACCTAGGCCTTTAGTAGTGTCCAACCTAAATCAGTCCACATCTTAATACCATCATTATGATGCCACAGCTTTAGAAATCATCAACGTTATAGAGAAACACAGTATAACAGAGCACTGCATCACAGACAGGTATCTTATGCAGTGAGAATGAATGCAATTATGAAAGCAAGAAACCTAATTAACACAATTCAAAAAGTCTCCCTTCACCCCATGTTTTTCTGGGGATTTAAAAGACAAACTGTGTGTTGTTGTGCAAATAAACTATAAAAAAAATGCTTAATAAAGCTTAATAACTGTTTTAAACTGTTTTGTCCGACCTTTCCTCAGAATGTCTAGCTTTTCTTCAAAAGTCAGTATTGTAAATGTCCTTGTTGGTATATCTGCAACCAAAACAATTTCTTCTCCTCTGTCAGTCATTGTGGATGAAACAACAGCTATTAAAACCCACATGAATATATTTGATCTTTTGCAGTTTGCTCCAGATGCATGGCTCTGACTAGCACGCTCCCTGACCATGCATTCAAAGGAAGTAAAAAATGCCCATGATACAGAATGATGTGCCTGCTAGATAACCCCGGAATCAGCAACTCACAATCTGATTAGTCAAAGCGACAGCTTTAAGCAACATAGATTTCATGCTACAAGAGCCCACAGTGCTGACTGTGAAGGGCTTATTGCATATACCTTTGATTCTGGCAACACGTGATGTGATGGCTGAAATCTGATTGTATAGAAACTCCAACCTAAACTCCAGGAAGCAGTGCAAACTGCTGAAATGAAGAAAATAAACACTTGGGAATAATTTAATACATATTCACAGACAAAAATATATTAAAACGTATTTCAGTGATTCTGATGTGTGAATGACTTGCCCATATTTAGCTGTCTAGCAGAAGGACATAGTTTTTCCTCAAGAATTTGGAAGTACTTGGCTGTACTGACTTATCACCCAGCCTCTAATAAAGAGAAACACCCCCAAAACATAATGCTGCTACCACCATGCTTCACAGTAGGTGTGGTATGTTTTGGGTGATGTGCTGCATAGCACGTTGAGTTCAGTCCAAACAGGTCAATTTTGGTCTCATCAGACCTCTTGCCAGATAGTATAGGAGTATTCCAGGTGTGTTTTTGCACAGAGAAAATGAGACTGGGTGTGGCACTTTTTTTAGGAAAGGCTTCTTTCTCAACACCCTGCTATATAGGCCAGCTTTGTTTGAAGCTTATAAGATAGTTGTCACATACACAGACCAACCATAAAGTCTTGTAAGTCCTTCAAAGTTGCCTTTGGCCTCTTGGTAGCTTCTGTAATCAATATATTCCTAACTCAGTCATCCAGTTTCAAAGACAGCCTGAGCTAGGCAATGTGTTGGTTGTACCAAACACTTTTCACTTCTTAATGATGCTTTGAACAATAGTCAGAGGAATAATGAAAGCCTTCAAAATCTTTTTATAGCCTATTTTGTGCCTTTCAACAACTTTTGAAAGCACATAGAAATCTACAGTGATTATCTTTGCAGTGCCATGCACTAATAAGAGTGGAATCTTCAAGTAATCAAAACAACTATAATCGATGTCAGGTGGGGCAATTAGGCTGGAGTTTGACATGAAAGTTCACTGGTTGCACCTGAGCAAGTATACAATGGTATACTCTAAGCGGCTGAGCACTAAACCAAACCAGGCATTTTACTAATTAATATTTAATAATTTTCCAGATTGATGTAAAATTTTATTTTTATGTTGATAATGTGGATTATAATGTGTTCATACAGCATGTATTGTTCTAGTTCAAGTGAAAGGAAAATCTAACGTTGCAGAATCCATAAATGTACTATATAAATATGTGCCTTTATGTTTGTGGTAACAGTTCGGGGAAGAAGCACACACTGTATGGCAGGAAAAGTTGGATGTACCAATTCTTTTGCCCAATATATCCGGAACTCCTGTGCATATTCAGATAATTATCCAATCAGCTAATCTTTTGATTGTAGCATAGCGCATAACACAGTGTACAAACAATTTCAGGAGCTACACATTTTTATATCAAGCATCAGAATCGGGGAATTTTTAATCTCAGTGACAGAGTTGTTGGTGCACAATATAATTAAGAAATACCACTGTGTACCAATTACAGTCCTGCCTGCATAAATGCCTTTGATAAAAGAGGTAAGAGGAGAGTGACCTGAACGGTTCAGGCTGACTGGAAGACTCTAGTAGGTCAAATAACTACAGTTTATGACTGTAATAAGCAGAAAAGAATCTAGAACAGGTCAACCGTTATGGTAAACAGATCGCCATCGGTTATGTAATACAATTATTTCAACATAAACTAAATATCTTAAAGGAGTGTTTCAAAGGAAGGGAACAAAAACCTTGTTGAATCCATGACCTGAGGAATTGAGACTAAGTGCAAAAGGGCTCCTTCCAAGTATTTATATAAGACCATATAAAGTGACATGTTTTACTTTTGTTTGGCTAGTACATTCTCTAACTTCTTGTGTGACAGAGAGCAACAGAGAGAGAAAGTAAGAATGATAGCCTAAGGTAGTGCTTATGTGTGTCTATTGAAATTGTCTTTGATAGGAGGCGAGGCTAATACTTGCTGCTGCTGCTGCTGCTTATTGTTCTATTAGTGCAACAGCTGTCTGAATGACTAATGTGTCCGGTTAAGTCCACTAAGCTTGCATACATATAACACTACACTCCATCCACAGACTCCACATGAGTCGTGTGTGTGAGTGTGTGGGTGGGTCCCATTTTTTTTAGTTTTCACCACAGGTGCTTTCTGTAGCTTCACTTAAAAATCATTTATAGGCTATAATTTTTAGACCTACCCTGCAACCCATTTTCTTTTCTCCTTTTTTTTATTTTCTTGTAAACACAAAGTCTGTCAGCTGGGCATGGGGCAGTATCTCCTGGCATATCCTGAGTATGTATGCAAATGGCCCATCTGTTGCCTGGCCCCGCTCTCTATTTTGCAGAGTCTAAGAAATAAAATGCACATTTTTTTTATCTGCCCATCAAATCTATCACCTACCGAGCTGTGTGTCCCATAGTCTAGCTTAATCCCTTAACCATATACAGTATTCCTCTGTTAGACAGTGTTTATTTATCCCTATACAAGACATGTCTTGTGTGAATTATTACAAGCACTGTTGGGTTCCTAGGCTCCATAGTGTAACTAACTTGGGATTCACATTATCTGCAACAACTTTGCTTTTCTCTCTGGCTATTGCATTGTACTTTATTTCACATACTTTGCTATAACATCCTGCACAGTCCAAAACATGCAGCACACTGTCACATACACAATCCCACAGAGTCCAATTACACAAGAAGGCCCACATTCACTGGGACCATCTATGCTTACTCTCAACTAACCATGAGAATCCATTCATGCAGTCGAACATGAACATGTCTTTCTGGAAAGACACTTTCACATGGATATCAATAGTTCAAGAACTCTGGTCTAGACTAGGGAAACTCTTTTTTGTCTTGCAATGGCCTCTGCTAGATATTTATTATTTAAAAGACAAATTCTGTTACTACTAAGTCTTCTTCTTCTTCTTTTTTGGCTTCTCTCATTAGAGGTTGCCACAGCAGATCATCCGTCTCCATACCCCTTGTCCTCTACATCTACACTCTTCATTACTCTTTCTGACTTTCTCTATACTTCTCCATCAACATTCTCAAAGCAAATATTTGGTGCTCTTCCTCAGCATAAAACCATACTGTTGCTCACAGATGGTCACCTCTTCTCTCAGTCTGGTTTCCACTACTATCCTATAACTTAATGGTGTGACTGATCAACTTTATTCCCCTGTAGTTACTGCAGGTCCACATATTTCCCTTATTCTTGAAGATTGGTACCAGCACACTTCTTCTCTATTCCTCAGGCATCCTCTTACCTTCCAAAATCTTGTTTTTGTTGAACAACCTGGTTAAAAACTCCACTGCCATCTCCCTTAACATCTCCATGCTTCCACCGGTATGTCATCTGGTCCAACCGATTTTCAACTTTTCCACCTTTCCAGCTGTCTCCCTGAATCTCACACTACAGTCTTCCTCCTTCAATTTCCACCATCTTATTCTTCTTTCAGTCCTCACTCTTTTCCTCTTATTCTTCACCTCCAAAACCACCCTACAGACCACCATCCGATACTGTCTAGCTACACTGTCCCCTGCCAACACCTTGCAGTCTCCAATCTCCGTCAGGTTGCATCTCCTACATAGAACATAGAACATCCACCTGTGTGAACCTTCCTCCACTCTTATACGTTACCTTGTGATCCTCCTTCTTCTTAAAATAAGTGTTAACCACTGCCATTTCCATGCTTTTAGCAAAATCTACCACCATCTGCTCTTCCATATTCCTCGCTTCAAAAGCCATCACCACCTCATCACCTCCTCATCACCTCTGTTCCCTTCACCTACATGCCAAATAAAGTCTGGCCAAATCGTTAATTACTAGGTATGTTATTACTAAAGTAATATTACTTTATCTAACTCACTAACACAATTTTTTTCTTCTCCTCCATCTCACAACCCACTTGTGGAGCATAAGCACTAATGACATTTATCATCACCCGTTCAACTTCCAGCTTCATGTTTACCTCGCTTCCTTTACCAGTCATAGTACCAACATTTAAAGTACTTACCCTAACCTACATTTTCCTACACTTCTCTTTTTCCTGCCGTCTATGTAGACGTCTTCCTCCTCTCCTTCTCCTCCTTTGGCCAACAGTAGCCCAATTTTCACCAGTACCCTGTTGGCTAAAAATACCTGTGGCGGTTGTTTGTAACCTGGGCCTAGACTGATCCAGTATGAATTTCTCTTTTGTGACCCTCATATTTTATTGGCACATGTTTTATGCTGGATGCCCTTCCTAACGCAACCCTCCCCATTTATCTGGGCTTGGGACCGGCACTAAGAGTGCAACCCTAATGGCTGGATTCTGTTGCTACTAAGTCAACAGAACAAAAGTAGCATAGCAACATATGTTTGGTTTAGTATAGATATAATGATATAAAATGCCCATTGAAAGTATGAGATTTCATATTGAGTTTTTTTTTATCGCCTTTTTAGTTGCCTTTTTTAGTTTATGTTATTATCATGAGTTGGCTTCATAGTTATCACACGTATGGGGATCACAGAAAACAGAAATCCGTCAAGCAAGGTGGTTACTTCATGTATCATTATGTCTTAATTATCTGCTCTGTTTAATCACCTTTCTAATGCATATTTCCTAAGATAAGGGGAAAAAGGCATCCAGTCAACTAATTCCTGCAAGAGCATCTAGTTTTTATTCATTGATAATAAAAATGCATCACTTAGTTTTCATTTCATTTTAGTTTTTTGTCTTAGTTTTCATCAGCAGAATAAGTATTACTTCAGTACATAGGAAAAGCTTTCAATTACTGTTTTGTATTCGGTCAAGTCACTGTGTAGGTGTCTGTGTGTGGACAGACTAAACTAATTCTGATCAGATTAGAGGAGTGCAACAGGTTTAATTAAGTTTCACTTTTTAAGATCAGCCCAGAAATTGCATTTGCACTTTACCATTTTGCTCACTGTGAATTTATACTGATTATTATCATAATTTTTCTAAGTCACAATAGTGACAGATTAAAAAGGTTAGAAATGGTCAGCTAAATGTATTCCGAGCACATAGACAAATTATTGATTTTTTTTTTTTATTCTATGCATGACAGGTTACACATATTACTTATGGATTAAAACAAAAGCAATAATTACATGTTATAAGCTCAACTTTCTCTTCATCATTTTAACATAAAATTGGATATTATTTGGCATGTTTGTGTGGGATAGGTTAAGAGGATACACTTTTGAGATCAACCTCAATTCCTTCTTTTTAATTCCAGTGATGGAAAATAATCTTACACCAGTAGATTTAGAGTCACCAAAGCAGCACCTAGGGTCGCTGCCTATAATAAGCTGCCAGGGTCTGAGTGTACCAGTGCCATTTCTTTGGTGTAAGTTTGTTACCCTTAGTGCTCACATGTCAGTAATACTGTGGAGTTCTTTTCTAGCCACAGGAGCTGAATGACATGCTGAGAGGAAGGTCATGCACAGGCAAGGCTTGCATCATGTGCATAATGACACACTGTGATTGAGGAAAGACTGCTCTGGTTTTTGAAGTGTTCGACACTGCAGTTGATTCACTGTGGCCGTGGGTTAAGAAAAGCAGTTGAGTTCTTGCAATTTTTATTACAAAGTTATTAGTTATAGGGACATAATTTTTCCTTTATATAATATCAAAAATCATTTTTAGTATCATTGTTATTGGTTTCAGAATCAGCTTTATTGACTAATTATGCCAGAGCATTCAAAGAAGTGCACAATTAAGATACAGGCACTGCACAGCAGTGCTGAACTGAAATAAGACATAGACTAATTTAACATGTTTCCAAGTAACACAACTAAATAACCAATCATAGAAGACAGTATGCATTGGCCCAAAACAGAGTTTCATGTTAAGCAAAACCACAGTGCTGCTTAGCAACTATGTAAATGATTGGTTCATTTTCTATAGCAACAGCTCTGACAGTAGGTCTAGTTGTAAATCATATCATGTGTAATATTCAAGCACATGTACTAATACATAATCATTTCTCGAGGAGCAGCTCATTCACACCAACCTCTATGGTTGTATGCATTACATAATCTAATACACAAAACCTAATAATAAATGTATTTTAAAAAAAAGCTATGGTTTCATTCACAAAGAATAAATACAATTTATTTGGTAATGCTTTATGTAAGAAAATTTGATTTAACATTTATTAAAGGAGTATCAGAAATAAGTGCTTTTAAACAGTATATTTTCTGCTACAGGAAAATATCTTCAGGACAGGACGTAACATGACGCTGCATTGTTTGTATTAATAACTTTCAAAGGGAAAAAGAGACTGATAGAGAAACAGGTTGTATAGCTGCTATAATGTAATTCACAGCACAAGATTCCTTGTGGATGGTTTAACAGATTCAGTATAACTACAAGAAGATAAATATGTTGTTTATTTTTAACCTTGTAATCATTTACAAATATATAAGAAGAATAAAAAACTTCAGAATGAGGTGTACCTGAAAAATAATCACTGTCAGGATGGCAATAGGTGATTAAGTAATCGCAAATCGTGTTTTTTTGTTTTCCTGCAAGGACATTGGTGGTGCAGATATGCATCTTTGAATTATAACTAATAGTCAGTAGGTACAGAAATGTTTGCTGGAGATGATTAAGGATGAATTTTTTATATTCTTACATAAGTCTACCCCTCCCACCTTGTCCCTCTTCCTACTGTCCTGCAGAAGCAGCTGATGAGCTGCAGTCTATATCAGAGCCTGTGTTTCCTCTGCTTGTCTATGGACATGACTCATACTGGCTCATTGCCTGTACCTCTCAGCATAAAAATATCATAAATTATCACCATGCAAGGCTGCTGACCCGGTGCTCACTCACCACAATGACACACCAGGTCAGACATACTGCAAAGGTCAAAAGGTCAGGTATCAGTGGTTTGACTGAGTGTTTGCACAGGAAAGCGCAGTCTTCCATTCTGAGAGGGATGTGTACTGGAACAGAATTTATTACTTTTATGCCTCAGTGCAACATAGTGACTCAGCAGTTTGTGATATCTCACTTGGCTTGGTGGCTATACGATAGCATACTTTCCATTAGAACCATGGGAAGTATAAGATTATTGTACAGCCCTGCCCTAGAGTGTACCTGTCGATAAAACACATTTTCATTAAAGTAGCTATCGATGAAGTTATGATTAAGGCTCTTTTCATTTATTGCATTTAGTTCCCTAGTAAAGGAGAGACAGCAGGTGCCATCTTCTTACAGATCAATATGCAGTATAGATATGAGGGTGCCAGTTAAAATTAGCAATAAAGTATTAAATGCAAACATTTTAGGGTTTTCCATTGTGTGTAAACCATAGTGATGGTTTAGGATATTTTAGGGTTGTTTTTTAATTTTATTTTGTATTTATTTATTTCTCAGATAAAGCATATATATATATATATATATATATATATATATATATATATATATATATATATAGTTTATAAATAAACATATTGTGTATTAATAACACCCAGAGCATACACCCTCTGGATATTGGATTTCTTGTGATTGTTTATAGATACATCATGTGGTCCACAGCGCTAGGGGAAAAGAGTTATGTCAGTAAAAGACGTATAGACAGTGATGGAACAGTGGAATGATGAATAGTAGTCTCAATCGTAACAGAGAAATGGAGGATATGCATGAATAATTGATGCCAGACCTTCTAATATCCCTAGGAAGAAATGTTCATTAAATATGATGTGTTGAGGGTCACAAGAAGATGCCTTTATTTGGGCTGTATTAAAAATCCATACAGTTCACGCCAAGCGGGAGCACTTCTATCACAGATTTCCTACTGTAGATCTGGTGTCTAAAACTTAATCCATAATTGAGCAAGAATTTTAAAGGAGCCACTGCCACTGATACATTTTTGTTGCACTCATTCTTAACACTGAATCTGAATATAACAGTCCTTTTTATGTCAGTACAAATATTTAAATAGACAAATAAATAATAATCAGCAGTATAAACATTTTAAACATTTTGCCTCATTTATCAATGTTCTAGTGAAGCTGTGTATAAATGTTTTTGTAAGCCAAGCTAAATACATCCCCCAAAATATTTTTTTTTTAGGAAAGTTGATGAATGTGGATCGCCCATAAATGACCAGGCAGGTGCAAGGCAGAGCTGATTTTCATTTAATGATGCCCACAATACTCCCAAAAAAGGCAAAGCTCACAAAATAAAATGACACATATATGGCAAAAAGGCTTTTAATCAGAGGAAGAAGCAATGGTTATTTTGATTCATGTGCGAAGATGGCAAAAGTGCACACATCCTTCACTCAAGTAGAAGTAAAGATACTCATGTTTTAAAAAAGACTCTGGTAAAAGGTATTGACTGCACTTTTTCACTCATGTTAAAGTAAAGAAGTTTGGGCTCTGACATGTACTTAAGCAAAAAGTAGCCAATACTACTACCTGTTTTAGTGTCACACTGGTCACTGGACCTCGTGTCATATGTATATATTAATACAAAATGATTTTGTCTATCTAAAGAATGCATTCAAGCTGAACATCTACCAGAACACAAGCATGATGATGATCATGTGATCAGGAATCGCTGACTCCCTCTGTCTTATCTACGTTAGCCCCAAACTTCTTGGCAAGACTACATCTGTGCTGTGTGATAGCCAGGAAATTATACACCAATGGTTGGTTGAAAAAGCCACACAATGACAAGAAATATGTTGATGCACTGGTTTGGAAATGTAAGAAGTAGAAAGTATAGATATTTGTGTAAAAACATTTGTGTAAAAGTTTTCAGAAAACTAAATAGTGAAGTAAAGTACTAATACCAGAAAAATCAATGTAAGTAACAACAAAGTATTTGTACCTCGTTACTTCCCATCTCTGTTCATGTGTATAACAATAATAAAATATTGTTTAACAGCAAAACAACCCTTTAAAAGATGAGAATTAGGTGAGGTGAAAAAAATACGTTTTACATGAACTAAAGTAAAGAAATATCTACTAATGTCTACTGTACCAAAGCATGTCACACAGGAAGCTGTTATTTTATTCAAAGCAAACTCTCGGCTGACTCTTGCTGACCGTATGTCAGAATGTGCCCTCTCCAACCCCATGCTGGAAAAGCAGGCGGAGCATGTGGGTGTCACAAAAATCCAGATGATGGAACTCTAGGGAGTGTATGGCACACTGCATCCTGAGGCATACTAAATCTGTCACTTATCAGTCCTGTAGTACTGGCTGGAATAAAGCAGCAATTAAAGATGTTGTGAAAAATGGACACAACTTATACACTGTACATATTATAATAAATTTAATTAAGAGTAAATATACAAAAAAAAAAACAAATAATATATATACATAATTATGGCACAACTTGTGCATTTATTATCAGACACGAAAGTGTACATCAAAGCACTGTTTTTCAACTAACTATTTTTTTACTTTCTATTTGATTTAACAATTTGTATTCGCAATCCTCTCTAGTCTCTGTTGGTGTGTGCAGTCCCTCTGCACCAGTGTTCGATTTTATGTGTTAATAGATTCTGCGTTTTTATAAACAACCTCCTCTAGCACACAGTAAATAATTTATTGTGCTGAAGAGGAACATGGGTTGCCACTAGGAAAGTGCTTGTTGTCGTTATTAATTACATATTGGTGAGAATGGTTGGTTTTACTGCCTGCAATTATTAGCTTGAGATGTTGTCGAGTGTAATTGTGTCATAACCATGGAGCCCTATAAAAATAAGTGTCTTATGTGGTTTATGCTCTCATGGACTGGCCTTGTATTAATGTTCTGTCACAGCTGGCTTATTTGCATACATTATCTAAATGTTGCCAAAAAGGTTGGAGAATGTTTCTATAAAACAATTAATAATTAGGTTCGCTGGTGTCTATCCAAACAGCCTATCCTCCTTTAGAATATTCAGTAGTTGGTTCATTATTAATACAAATTGACTGAGATAAATGTCAAATTTTTTATATAGCGTATACAATTTTTTAGAGAGAAAACTCCAGCTGTAGCTAGATTTACAGCAGCTGACTTTTGCAGCTTTCCCTTCTTTTAACCACAATTGCACACCTGTTCTACAGCAGAAAGAAAGCATGCTGGGATTTCCCAAGGGAGATATATAAATAGCTTTTCTCCCAGCAAGTAGTAGGTTACCTGATGGTGAGATAAGCTGAAGAAGCTCTCCATGTCTCGCTCTTGTTTTACTTCTTGGCATGTACTCCTGTGCATGGCAGGGATTCTTACCACACTTGTGTCAAATTGATATCTCTCAAATACTACCCTAGCAAGTACAGAAAAATACATCCAAACTTTAATTGATGACTTGAGCTTACTTAAAGACTAAACAAGCTATTTTGAGAAATCCCACCAGGCAAAGACGCTCAAAAACTGTGTTTATTTTTATTAATCTATTTATATTACTTTAGGGCAAATACTTATCTTTCATGTTTTCACTCAACATAGAAATTGGCCATTTTAAAATAGGTCTCTCTACATCGCATAGCAGCACAACCATTTTGTGAGAGTGAAGCCAAGAGCACATTCCCTTTTACATGTATGAAACCTGCCATGCCATATTTTTAAATTGCTATCCACTCACTGGAGCTGAGCTCTTCAACGATGCAGAAGAGAATGCTCAGCTAAGCACTTGAATCTCCCTGTGAGCACCATCACCCTATATACTAGCAAACCATAGCCACATAACAACTAGGCATTGAACCTGGATTTCTATTAAAAGGTGCACTTATGCATTGATAGGACACAAATTTATTATGAATGCATTTCTTTCTTAAAGTGTGTTAAAGGGTGTTATGCTTTTCTTGGACACTGCTGTGAAAACTAGGATCATTCTCTTTTGTCTGTCTGCCTATGTGTCTGCTTGAAGGTGCATTTCTTCTGGGCTGGTATAGACCCATGTATGATAAATAACAGTGAAGGTACCATTGGGAGATTGGTCATGGTTTTACTGCTAATCTCTGTATAAAGGAGGGAGGCAATGGCACCTAATAAATCAGAGATATTGGTCACAGTTTCACACAGTGGCTTCATGTGTGATCCAGTCTCTCTCTCTCTCTCTCTCTCTCTCTCTCTCTCTCTCTCTCTCTCTCTCTCTCTTTCTCTCTGTCTCTCTCTCTCTTTCTCTCTGTCTCTCTCTCACACTCTCTCTGAGTTTTGATACTCATTTTTTCCAGTCCTGTGATGTTTAGACACCAGAGAGGGACTCAGATCTCCGATCTTCTGAATATATTTTAAATAAAAAAATCTAAAAGAAAAATTGGAATTAAATATAGCAAATAATAGGTTGTGCAAATGTACACACAATTTTAGAACACATTTTAGGACATTTAGGATACATTTCAGGACATTACAGTATGTAAATCTTCTGTTGTGCTTATTCAATTAAAAGAGATTTTATATAGACTCATTGGCTTATATACAGTATATACACTTTTTATGACATAACATTAGTTTGAAAGCTTTCTTTTTTTTTGGCAAAGAGGAAAATAGATGGACTTGCCCTTATGTATAATGCTCTATCATGCATCATTGTTACAAAGATACATACGCTTCGTTTTGTCTCTCTCATCTCTCTTTATTAACCTGATAAATTGACCATTTGTCCGGTATGCTTACCCAACAGCATGCATAACTTACAAACTGTGCACCCATTCGCATTGTACTACAACCTCTTAAAAGACACCCTGAGAGTTTGTTCTTTGTGATCGATCTCTTATACTTTCATTTACTACCATGACATGTATATTATATAACAAATATAAAAAGCAGAAACTAGAGCACACTAGATCATCAGGAGCACAAGTGACAGTAATGTAGCCGTGTCACTGAGCTAGATGGTGTGTCTGCATGAGAGCTCTGTTTGATGAAGTACACAATTACTGGCTGTAGCTCATCAGCTGTTATGCACAATTTGTCAGCCCCCCTTTATTCTGTCTATTACTGAAAACAGATCACCACAGGACATTAACTGACCAGATAATATTTGGATGGTGGACCATTCTCGACATAGCAGTGACTCAGATATGATGCGGTGGTGTGAGTGGTGACAAGGTTTTTTTGTTTTGTTTTGTTTTGTTTTGTTTTGCCAGAACTGAGCTACATGACACCTATGTCATTAATGACAACTGACATGAACTCACATGAATATTTGTAAAGGCTTAGTGCATCTGATATTAGATGTTGTCAAGTCTATGGATGTTAGGATAACAACACAAGTGACAGAGTTTTACAGTTTACTTTCAGGCCTGGTGTCCATTAGTCCACCATGACAGCTAACTTTGAAGCTTAGAGCACTTCTGACACATCAATTACATATTGATGATGATGTGACATAGGAGCTTGCCAAGTGCTGTTCACTGGAAAACTGAACAAATGTGAGTTTTTCCAAATATTGCCCTTGACACTTCTCTGTAATACTGATATAAAAACCTGTTTTGTTATATAGGTTATGTATATATTCAGTGACCCTAAAGTAAAGAAGTTTCATAAGATTATTTTGACAATGTCATGAGGCTGTCTTGACTTTCTCTCTTAATTTGAGTCAGTTGTCACATTGTCATGCTGTAAGAACATTTTTATTATACATCCTTTTGTTAGCAAAAAAAAACCAACAACTGTCGGATCATCAGAGACATTTCCTTTCTCTCTGCATTTCCAGAGGATGGCCTCTCTTCCACCAACTCACAAAGCTGACAGCATCCTTGACATTATCTTCACCAAACCTCATACCAACTTCATTTTCTCTTTCTCAAGACTCAACCTCCACCTCCATGTGTTCTGTTATATTCAGAATAAACCCTGACCCAGGCGTCATTATCTTATTCCTGTTCCTTCTGCACATCCCTCTCCACAGCTCTGGACTTGCTTTGCCCTCTCACCTCAAGCCAGCTTAACCAACTCATTCACTTGCTTTTGCACTATTTTCTTTTACAACTTTGCAGATCTGAGAGATTGCAGTGTTTATTTTCTTTGACTATTGTGTTTCTATTAAGGGTGGGTGATACTGCAAAATTTGGTATTGATCTGCTACCAAGTAAGTACAGGGCCAGTATCGCCGATATTGATACCGATACCGATACCGATACTTTTATTTTTAAAAGCATGCACATGAACCTTCATGTACTTTACTGTGGGGGAGAGCAGTTTTAGTAATTAAGCAAATAAGCCAAGCCTGAAGCCTGTCTTGCTCATGTTGCCAAAATATAGAAATCCTAGTGTCCCTTTCACAGTAAAACAAAAGAGATGTAAAGGAGAATATTCATCTATATTCATTTTTTAGGTTTAATATATATATTTTAATTCCAGTAAAATTAATCATATAAATAGGTTTCAATGTGCTGAATATAGTCTATATAAACAAATATAGATATTTAATATTAAATATAATTATTTTATATTATACATGATATAACATTAGATATTATATAATATATAGTATGCATATATATTAAATATGCTGCTTAAAGTAACAACTTTAATGACCAATTACACTTTTTTTATAAATTTTAATGAACTAATGCAGAAGCTCCTATATAACTATTCTATTAATTTCACCACTATATGTACCTGAATATTCATTGCCTCTCTAAAAGGACTTGGCCAGTGACCTCTGTCTCAGAGCTGGCAGTGCTTGCGGTCTGTCTAAAGTATTTGCTGCCTCCTCTCTCCTTTTTTTTTTTTTTGGGGGAGTTTTGCTTTCTGTTTTTCTTGTTGTTTTATGTGTTTGTGTAAGTTGGTGGTATTGCCACAGTAGCGAATAGACTTTCTATGAACATCGCAGTTATCAATTTTTCATTTACTGCAGTAAAATAACTTTACAGAGCGCTCCTGTTTTTTTCTGCCATCTCTCATTCAGGGTAGCCAAACGTGCATGCTCTTGGTTCTGCTCAATCACGTAATTACAGGACAACTAAACGTAGCAGATCAGGGTAGAAGCAACGTGCACGTACGAGTCAAGATATGAAAGGATCAGCTTCTTCAGAGACATGTCTACTCTTTGATGAACAGGAGCAATGTACTTAAGCATAGATTGGAGAATATTAAACCAAAGTATTGATCGATCCGTTATAAATAGCTATATTGGGATTAATACGCCCACCCCTAGTTTCTTTCATCAAGATGGCATTCTTTCGCTCACTTCCTATGAATATGAACACTTGTATCTTTGACTCATGTAAATTGTTCTTCTATCTTTATGCATTATGCATTATCCCCTCTGATCTCCCTACAGGTTCTTTTACTGTTGATAAACTCGCTGAAATTTTGGACAGCTTTCACTTATCCAACTGTGACAGAACAACCCATACTCGCAATGCAGGCCCAACCATTCACAAATATATGAAATATAATATCCCTAACTGAGGATGATGTGGTGATGCTTATGACCACTAATGAAGATCGAATTGTTTCAGTAAACACCACAAATCTATCATGTGAATCCTATGATTAATATACTTTACACAGAAGAAAGTCTTTCTGACATCTGACATTTCCAGCCATATGTGATTCTACACCAAGCTGTTGTCACAAAGTTGGAGGTACACAATAAAATAGGATGTCTTTGGATAAAGTAGCATGAAATTTTTCCAATACTTGAATTAAGAGACCTAAAACCTGATCTTGAGTGGCCTGCTATAGAGCTCTGACCTCAACCTTATTAAACACCTTTGGGATGAATTTGAAACCCCTGGCCTCATCACCCTACTTCACTATTTGACTTTACAAACGTCTTTGTGGCTGAAAGAGCACAAATCTCCCCAACCACACTATATAATCAAATGGAACATCTTCCCAGAAGAGTGGAGGTTATTATAACAGCTAATTCTGATTTAATGTGGCCTAGGATGTTCAAAAAGCACATACAATCTTATCTCCACAAACTTATATAGTGTATCTCTATTAATTATGTTTTCCCAAGTCTGCTTGTGACAGCTCTCTGCTTATGAAATGCATGCATTATACAAACACAGCTCTTGGGTCCCCTGGTGGTCTAGTGGTTAAGATGCAGCGCTCCCACCGCTGCGACCCGGGTTCGATTCCCAGTCAGGGAACCATCCCCAGCCACTCTCAGTGCCGGTCCCAAGCCCGGATAAATTGGGGAGGGTTGCGTTAGGAAGGGCATCCAGCGTAAAAACGTGCCAAATCAAACGTGCGGAGGATCCGCTGTGGCAACCCCTAACGGGAGAAGCCGAAAGAAAGTTTTATACAAACACAGCTCTCCTTATAGTCGCTGAGGCTTTATACAAACCCAGAGGGAATTTTATATCTACTTTTCTCATCTTCCTTGACCAGTTTTTGTAAATCCCCAGTTCCTTGTTTCCAGATCTTGCCAACTTTTGCATCAGAAATTATGCTCTAACTTTGCTCTCATCATACCTATAGAATTGATCCTACCACCTACCACCTCAAACACAGCCTTACTACCAGAGACACCCAGGGAACAGTACTACCATGGTCTATGCTTGTTCTTTTTGTATATTTTGAAATCACTGACTTAGTGATCAGGTTTCTCTCTTCTTCTCTGTCGAATTTTCTTTCATCGTCTTTTAGATCATAACAGACAGCCTTTCTGACATCTAATCATGGAGGAAGACCTATCATCTGAAACTCAGCCTTGCCAAAATGAACTGCTATACTAACCTGAGAAAAATTCTTCCATGCTGGAGCTGACCATCAGCATTGATGACCTCACAGCCCATCTAGCACATACAGCTGAAACAATATTTGTTTGAACTTAGAGGATGGACTGTAAGACCAATTTTGTAGAAGTATGAAAGTTTTTTCTGACTACAAAATATCTCAGGCTTACAATATAAGACCTATTTTTTTCCAGACATGACCACTGCTTGCTGGTTTCTCATCACATGCAGTATCTCTTTTACGGAGCATTCAGTATACCTCACTGTGGCAGTGGTTCGCGAGTGGAGGGCGGAGTCAGGAGAAACGAGCAGTAAGACTACACCTGTAGCTGATAAGACTAATCAGTTCGCTCTTTCAGTTCAGTGACGCCAATAAAAAGGAGAAAGACACCAGCTTCAAGGGAGATAGACACACCAAGCAGAGGAGAGGTAAAGGGTCTCTAAATGTTGACTGAGCAATTATTGTTTCCTAGGTGGAATAGATGGGTACATGTCATCACACTTCAAAACTTCAGGTCTTCAATTTCAGTGTATTAGGCATGTTTCTATCTAAACAGAAAATCTTACTGGTTCAAATTATAATCAAAAGTTTTACAAAAGTTTAGAATATAGTACCTAGGGTAATAGGTTATCACCTATTTTATAGATTTTTTGTTTATGCACTTGGGTTGAATTAGCTTTTTTGTAACCACCTACATCTTTCTAGCTCTTGCATAAAAGGACTGAGTACTTGCTAGTGTTCTATGTGCATTGTAATGCTTAGGTACTTTGTGCCTCTTAAGATGAGCATGTTAAATGACTAAATGCCAATACAAATCCATATGCCAGTAAGTGTTTACTATATAAAGATGTCATGTACTCTCTAAGCATTGCCTTTAAATAAAGTGTTGGATTTTACACACCTGACTTGAAAACAGCTCATAAACTCGGAGATTTAGAAACTGTTAAGGGTCAGAAACTAACAACAAACATACCTCTATAAGTTATTACCAACAGGGTATCATGTAAGATGTAAGATCATCAGACTGCTACATTGACTCAGGACAACAGTTCGCTTCTGATCATCATCACTGTACCCCGCAACATCATATATCTGCTATAAATGGACATTCAGTGCAACCCAGATAAGGATGGGTTCCCTCTTGAGTCTGGTTCCTCTCAAGGTTTCTTCCTTATGCCATCTCGGGGAGTTTTTCCTTGCCGCAGTCACCACCGGCTTGCTCATCAGGGACAAACTTACACTTATAAAGAACATATTTACTTTTAATCACCACATTATCTGTTTAAAGCTGCTTTGAGACAATGTTAATTGTTGAAAGTGCTATACAAATAAAAATTAATTGAATTAAATTTAAGACCCACAGTGTTAAAATCTCACCACGATGTGTCTACTACATTTGTTCCGGCACCAAACATACTAAGATACCATTGTTAGGATCCATTCCACAAGCAATAGCATTGGTCTTATAGTGGTAATTTCCTATTACTTAAAATGGTTATTAGGGACTAAAGAACTATGCAGCAAATGATCTACCGTCTCTAATTACACACCTACAGTATGTAGGTGTAACTTATACCTGCAGCACTGGTTCAACACACAACAGGACAATATGCAGATAATTAATTTAAACATATCTACAAGATGGTCATGCATTGCTTATATATTATGTTATGTATAAACATACATTGTTCTCTATGTAATGTGCAGTAGTGAAAGGCAGAATGCAAGTTCAAATATAAGGGAAAGACAAAAAATCTTTACCAATGTCTGTAGCATAGGTCAGGCTGCATCAAACAAGGATAATCCATAATACGAAAAGACAAGCCAGGTCAAATCCAGGAATCTAAGAAGAAGGTCTTTGCATTGGCCAGACAGAAAACCACAATAAGATAAAAGAGGTATAAGTAGAGAACTATAAAGATGGCTTTAACCCAGCCTTATTGTTGCACAAGCCAGTGCACTACTAGTGCTGGTCCCCACCCCAGATAAATGGGAAGAGTTGCGCATCCAGCGTAAAATATGTGCCAAATCAAATATTTCATACCAGATCGGTCAAGACCCATTTTACCAACGACCACCACAGGTATCATTAGCCAACAGGGTACCGGTGGAAATTAGGCTACTGTTGGCGGAGGAGGAGGAGTAGGAGAGGAAAAAGACGTCAGAGACAGCAGGAAAAGGAGAAGTGTAGAAGAGTGGCGGTTCGGGTTGTGCACTTTAAATGTTGGCACTATGACTGGTAAAGAGAGAGATGTAGCTGATATGATGGAGAGGAGAAAGGTAGATAGGTTGTGTATTCAGGAGACCAAGTGGAAAGGGAATAAGGCCAGGAACATTGAAGGTAAGTTTGGGTAGTAGGGGTAATCCTGAAGGAAGAGTACAGTAAGAGTGTAGTGGAGGTGAAGAGAGTTTCTGATAGGGTGATGAATGTGAAGCTGGAATGCGAAGGGATGATGATAAATGTCATCAGTGCCTTCCATCCACAAGTGGGATGTGAGATGGAGGAAAAGAGAAAATTCTGGAGTAAGTTAGATTAAGTGGAGGAGAGTGTACATAAGAAAAAGAGATTGATGATTTGGGCAGACTTTAATGGGCATGTTGGTGAAGGGAACAGAGGTGATGGGGAGGTGATGGGTAGGTATGGCCTTAAGGAGAGGAAAGTAGAAGGGCAGGTGGTGGTAGATTTTGCTAAAAGGATGGAAAATGGAGTGGTAAACATTAATTTTTTAGAAGGATGATCATAGGGTGATGTATAAAAGTTGAGGAAGTTGGACACAGGTGGACAATGTTCTATGTAGGAGATGCATCCTGAAGGAATTGGAGACTGTAAGGTGTTGGCAGGGGACAGTGAAGCTAGACAGCATCGTATGGTGGTCTGTATAATGGCCTTGGAGGTAAAGAAGAAGAGGAGGAAAGTGAAGGAGAAAGACTGCAGTGTGAGATTATTTGTGATAAGAGTAGGGAGCAGGTTGAGAAGAGCCTGGAGAAGTGGAGGTACATGCTGGAGAGAAGGGGAATGAAAGTCAGTAGGAGTAAGACAGAGTACATGTGTGTGAATAAGAGGGAGTGGAGTGGTGCAGTTGCATGGAAAAGAGGTGGAGAAGGTGGAGGAGTTTAGGTACCTGGGGTCAACAGTGCAATGTAATGGAGAGTGTGTTAGAGAAGTGAGAAAAAGCATGCAGGCAGGGTGGAGTGGGTGGAGAAGAGTAGCAGGAGTGATCTGTGATAGAAGAGTATCTGTAAGAGTGAAAGGGAAAGTTTATAGGACTGTGGTGAGACCTGCATTGTTGTATGGTTTAGAGACAGTGGCATTGAATAATAGACAGGAAGCAGGTTTCAGAGCTGAAGATGTGGATTTTCATTGGGAGTGACGAGAATGGACAGGATTAAAAACAAGTTTATTAGAGAGACAGCGCATGTAGGTCATATTGGGGACAAAATGAGAGAGGCCCGATTGAGATGTTTTGGATATGTGCAGACGAGGCATATTGGGGTATATGGGTAAGAGAATGCTGAGGATGGAGCCACCAGGAAGGAAGAAAAGGAGAAGGCCAAGGAGATAGTTTATGGATGTGGTGGGGGAAGACAAGCAGGTTGTTGGTTTGAAAGAGTCAGGTGTAGAGTAGTATGGAGAAGAAGTAGAGAACTATCAAGAAATCATGAAGTTCTCGCACGTCTTGGAGCCACACACCAAGCAGGGGAATGTGATAGTTGTGACACTATAGATTTGTCATTATATCAGTATATACACACCTAACACTACAATAATATAACTGCTTACCTTATTAAACTTTGTATAGTCGCTGCTGTTTGGCAAGTTTTGGGGGATCACATTCCATGTGATGTGTTTTCTTATAAATGAAGAAATCTAAAAATATTCTAGCCTGTTGACTATGCAACATATTTTTACTGGCTAGCCAAAGCCAAAGACAGAGCTTTGGTTAAACACACTGTAATAGACTGAGTATCTCACACAACCCTGTGGTGTTGTTTCTGAAAGACCAGGTGCATGTTTTCACTGACTAGTCACTCAGTATGTACTTGTGACCAGGTGTGTAATGTTGAACATAATGACACAAGCTGCATCTCACTTTTTCTGTTCCTCGTGTATTTCCCTTCTTTCCAAGCGCTATTACTGCACTTAAGTTAGGCTTCAAAATGGTGATTAAAGCACTCTGGCACACTTGTCTCTCTGTCTTTATTGATGCTTGTAAACAACAGAAAGTATGTTTTAGCTGTGGTAATGATAATATCTGTAATTACCCAGTCATATTTAATTGAAAAAGAAATGCACAGAACATCACACTGTCTAAAACATAAATTACATTTAATTAGTTAAATTTGGAAAGACAGAGACGCAGATAACACATTCACATGGACACACCCACACAAATACTAACACACACAGTAGTGTGAGTGGAGTGAATGTGTGGTGTGTAGGGATTTTCTGAGGGCACAGGCCTTGCACCTGTAAGTGGTTAACTCTATTCCAGCTGGCTCTGTAAGTGAATGGAGCCAGGCTTCTCTCTCACACGCTTTCTCTCACTCTCTCTTTCTCTATCTTACTCTCCCTTTTTCTCTCTCTCAGTTTCTCTTTTTTTTTTCACTGCACAGTTTCCCCAGAGACACAGCATTCTACCACACAAGCAAGAATAAGTGGTTGCGACAGCTTTACCTGACTTCTCACTCACTTCTATCCCCCTTTCCCATCTATCCTTTTCTATTTCCATACATTGGTTTCACCTGAAGCAAGAAGTGCTACTGAGATCTCTTTCTTTACATCTCTTCTTAAAGGAGATGTACTTGTAACCCAACCCCATGAAGATATACGCATTCAAAAAATTTATCACAAATACATAGAAAGATAAGATGCTAAAGACCTTTCAGAGTGACCCTAAGAATCATTTTCCTGCCATTTAATGCGAACATACATATATTACATAAGTACAATGTATTGATTTCTTTCAGGCTGTTTGAGTTTTAAAAGAATGTTAAGACGACAAAAATGGATTTTTTAATGGTAAATAAAAGTCATATTTATGAACAATTCTTATGAATAGAGACAAGAGAATTGACTACAAAGTTCATCTCCTGTAGGTACCAACTCTGGTGCTGGAGGGGGTTAAGATTTCATTATGGTGAAATTGAATCAAACTCTCTGTTGAGTCGAATTTATTATCAGACTGGAATTGACTAGACACAGGCTGACCTGCCTGAATAAAGGAGATATGAACATGCTGAATCCGAGACTTCTAGGAGGACAATGACAGGCCTGAACACTGGCGAAACTGCAGATGGGGCTTGGAAATAGGTCTTATCAGCTCCAACTCAGTGCCTGGGAGATGGTAAGTATCTTGCCACTTCGTACTGAAGCCTAAACAGGTCTAAATTCACGGAAGGCTGTCTCACTTGCATTAAATGGCCTTAAGCACACCACATAATATAGGTACTGGCCACCCAGACCAGACAGAAACGTGGTTAACTGACTGCATATGCATCTTTAGAAAAACATAGATTTTTTTTTTCTAGTGTATTATTTGTTTTCTCTCATTTCACTCAAGAGATAAATTCAGTACTGAAAGCTATAATTATTAGATCATGAAGGCCACACAAACTGTGTCATATGTTGAGCAAACAGATTTCTAAAGAAATCCCTCTTATAGGTAATGTTTGTTTTTGTGTCACATTGGATTTCAGTTTCGAATGGGTTTACATGGGTAATAAGGGCCATGCTGAAATTGGTAGTTATTTTCTGTCACTGCTGTCAGAGTCGTGCTGTGTTAATTAATTGGGAGGACATCAGGAGTGATGACATGAGCTGAAAACCGCCTTTCTGTGTCCGACAGAACAAATAAAAGAAAAAAAGATAAATAAAAACACTATTCTGTACCAGTCTAATTATCTCATGATGAAGTTTTCCTGCAACTACCGAGTCAAGATGAATTTAAGTAGTCATTCTGGTTTCTCTTTCTGTTTCACGACTGAAGGACAACGAACATAGAACGCTTCAACAAATATGGTCAAGTTTTGCTGCTTGAAAATGCCCTGCCTGTCTTATCTGAGCTAACATGCTGTATATTGGTCAGCAGGGATATTAGAAGATCCTCCATCATCTGCACCATCAGAAGGAAAACATTTCAGTGATGTTTATGTAAAACTGCCGAAGCTTGAAGCTTCTACCCCCTGGCTTTTATCAGCAAGTTCTCTATATGGTATGTGCAAATCTATGTGCTATTGAAAAGCACTTTTCCAAACACAGTGGGGATAGAGTGACTTAAGCTGTCAGCTCAGTAGACATACAGTTGGTGTCTTACACCGAGGCTGATAGTGTCATTTTGCCTGCATCAGAACCACAATGCTATTTGTCAACCTCTCACGTCCAAAACCAACAGTGAGCGATTCTTTCAGACTCGCCAGTCCTGTCTAAGTGACAAACACAAGTGCATCCATCTCCAGTCTTTTTTCTCTTATACCCCTTTGACACACTGTCATTTCAGGCTTCCTTAATACTGTTACCTATCAATACATTTTACAATCCTCCTTCTCAGTCTTAAAATTGTTCTTAAAATTCCCAAACCATGCAATTAATAATAAATAACTTAATCTGTTTATATTGTTGCTCTATGATGTATGTAGTGTACATCTTTGGAAAGAGATGGGTGGGAATCAGCATGTTGGCACTCCCCACAGATCTGTCACCATGTCACACACTCCTCAGGGCCATGTACTGTGACATTGTCACTAAATATTAATGAGGCACTCCATCAGCCTCAGGAGGTCTCCATCACTAGACATGGCATAATCACTGTATTCAAAATAGCCATCTTCCTGACAAAACATGGGCAGATAATGATGCTGACTGAATGTGTCCTCTTTTGCTCTATGATTTATGACAAAGTCACAGAATTCCTTGCTGACACAGGGTGATTTATGGTGCAGAGGCTCATAAGAGTTTAAGGGATATACTGCCAATCATTCTGGACACTGATTGGATGGACCAAAGGCAGGGCCTGCGGTGTATGCTCAAGTAGTTTCACATGTTTGTTTGTTCCTTTCCTGATTGCTGTATTGTGACGTAAGCGCAGACAAGAGATTAGTCAACAGAAGACAGCCTACAACCGTCAATCATTTTGTCAGGTAATCAGAATTACTCTCAAACCTACACTTTCCTCAAATGCTTCTTTTCAATTTTTAACTGCCATAGCCTTCACACAGTATTTATTTTCTGAACATATATTTGCATATATACATTACATGCAGAATATATATTTGAAAATGTATCTGCATTTGTCAGTTTGCAAAGTTGCCACTATTTGCACTTCTCTTAGAAGATAAACTGCATTTTATTGCTGTGTACCTGTACTATGCAATGACAGTAAAGTTGCCTTTATCTATTTCTATCTATTTGATGAAAACTAAGAAAATCAGCTAAAAGAACAATACATTGCAAGCTAATCCTACTGACTACAACTTTTGTCTAGCTACAAATCTGTTATCTTGTAGTTACTATGTTACTATATTTACTATAGTTCTCTAAAGCCTGGGCTACACTAAAAGACAATTAGTTAATTTTGACACTAATATGTCCCCTTTTACAATCACAAAATGTGAACAAATTTGACACAATTCTTACATGATTATAGTTTCAGATCCTCTCATAATGTGAACAATTCAACCACCATTCTCTTATCTGCTCACATTGCAGTTGTTCTGAGTGAAAATCCTGAATCTTAAATGTTTAATAGGATTTAACATCTAGGTGTTTGTGTGTGTGTGTGTGTGTGTGTGTGTGTGTGTGTGTGTGTGTGTGTGTGTGTGTGTGTGTGTGTTTCTAGAGGGGTTGGGAAAGGATTTAAGGGAAGAAGGGGTGCACTGTCTCAGGTGAAAATGCAATAATGATGTAATGTGTGAAATATGGATAACCAATACCAGTGTACCACCAAGCTTACTTTGATCTGAAGTCACGTTTCTTCCTAAAAAATACTGCAGGATCTGAGCCTCCAAGAATTGCAATCAGCGGTTGGGATTTATGAGTGCAATCTAAAAGTCTAGTAATTCTTTTAGGTAATCCTTTTTGGAGGTGGTGGGGGTGTTACTCTACTTGAGTAACAAAGTTTTCTTTGTTCATTTATCCCCTGGAACTGCTTTAGTTCAGTCAGGGTCCTGGTGGATCTATGGAAATCAGTGTCCAAGGTGGAGAATTCTTCTACGTTTAGGCACTCATTCACACATATAGGCAGTTTATCTTATAGTGATGTCCATTTTTAAATGGCATGTTTAAATAAAATTGAGAATCTGGAGGAAACCCTTGTAGACTTGGGGAGAATATGCTAAACTCTTAACAGTCAACAATCTGTTCTCAGTATTGATTAGATTAGATTAGATTCAACTTTATTGTCATTGTGCAGGGTACATGTACAAAGCCAATGAAATGCAGTCAGAGTCTGGAGTTGTGAGGAGGCAATTCTACATACTCACTGCACCACAATACTTTCTACTGTCCAAAATTACATTACACTCATATTTTTAATGTGTTTGAATTAAATTATTCCTCTGCATTTTAAGTCAGGATATATAGATTAAAAACCTAGTCTAGCTGAAGTGATGAAAGGCAAAACATATGGCAGTTTTGTATGCAGCAGTATTTATGCAATTGAATTATAAGCTATACTACTTACATATATACTACCCAGCCCACTAATAAAAATGTTTATTTAACTATTCTGTGGTTAAAAATACATATTTGTTGTCTGATCATTAATAAAAAATTATGAGCCTACGGCCAAGACTGCAGTGACATATGACTTTGTACCTCTGGTGAAAACTTTGATAATCTTTATCTTTATTATCTTTTTATAGAACACTCATGACACATTTTTTGGAACAGTACTGGATAGTAACACAAGAGCAAGTAATAATAAAAAAGGAATACAATATGCTATCTTTGGGGCATAATTACCCTGTGCATTTTGTGTGCTTTGGGAGTGACCTCTGCCAAATGAAAAACACAAACTCATCATCAGTGGTTTATTGACTCGGAGCTGCAGGGCCTTGGCCCCTCTCCATCAGGGAGCCCAGTCTTTGATCTCAATATCTCTACCAAATATATACACTATGAAAAATCACATTAAACTGCAAGACATAGAACAGCAGCACAAGAGACCAAAGAGGCACATCTTTTCAGTCTGACCATCTTCTGCTGCTTATTGCATTAAAGATGGTAGACAGCGGATAGGGAAATACTGTGATGTTAAGTTGAAGGTGCATTGTCTCAGTTTGTATTGGACCTAACAGTCATACTGGTTTGAGTAGGCGTTATATCCTATCACTCCTTGTAATTGGATGTAATGTGATCGTGCCCTCATCTCTAAAGATGTTGGAGTGCATGCTGGTAAAAAGCATGTCTGTTATTTCAGTGTGCTTTTTAAAGATTTTTGTCAAATGTACACAGTGCTACAGTGCTTTGAATTAACTAGGCAGAGAAAATACGAAGAAATAAACAAACAAAGAGGAATTCTCCACTCTTCATGATTAATGATCAAAAAATATCTTTCTGAATTTGTTTGGTTGAGAAGTGGGAATTAGATGTCCCAGAAAATCTAAGTGAGGAATTAAAGAGTCTGGTTATAAAGGCATTACTCTTGACAATCGGCTTGTTTGTGCATCTCCTACAATGCATTGGATTTTTCTGAATATTTAATTGTAAGAAAATGTTTAAACACCATGGCACAGGTTATATCATTTGAATTTGATATTCAGCTGCTTTAAAAGTATTCCAAATGTACAGAAGTGTAACAAAGGAAAAAATGTGAGACTGCTTTGCTGTTGGGTCATTCTGTTTTCGATGGTTTGTGCCCACTTGTCTCCTTAGAGAAAAGAGTCACTGCAAATCAATACATAGAGCTGAATTCAGAGCTCGTAAGTTCAGATTGTGTGTGTGTGTGTGTGTGTGTGTGTGTGTGTGTGTGTGTGTGTGTGTGTGTGTGTGTGAGGTGGGTGGGGGTGGGTGTGTGTGTGTGTTTGTGTGTGTATGTGTGTGTCCATGATTTTGTATGACTGTCAGCTAGTGTGTGATATTTAATTTGTATGTATATGGCCATAAGCAGATTTTGCCCTTGTTAAGTTCTAATCAGCAACTAACTTTGTTGTTTTATAATCATGGAGTGTATGATTTGATTAAGGAACAATTTGCATAAAATGGCAACCTTCACACTAAGTATGTATTGTTTAAGTACTTGTGTTGTGCATTTTTTTAGGGAAGCTTGGCATCTGTATGCTTTAGTACATGGTCACACTTAGGCATTACACTACTGCCTGCCTAATTACTGTTTTCAGTCACATACCACCTAGAACACTAATACTTAAAAGGGATTTAGTGTATTTTAGCCAGATTGTCTACTTGAATTAATTGCAGTTGAATAACTGACTTCAGGAAATCAACATTTCTTATTGATTTATTGCAACCAGTGTTTTATTTAGTTCAACAATGCTGGCAACTCAGCTTCAAACATATGTACATTATGGATTTGCAAAGAAAATAATTTTGCATTATGAATTTTGCACTATGCAATCTTTACAATGAATATGCAAAAAATACGGATTTTTTTCTTTCAAATGATCATGTGCACAGGCTCACTCAGTTTGGGGAAAAAACAGATTCTGAGTTTTGGTTAATTTAAAACCATGCTTTTAAAATAATCAAAATATAGTTTTTGTTGTGCTTAAGGGAATATGTTAAATACATTCCACTGTACTAGCAAGAAACCATAATGACATTCAAATATTTATTAAAAAAAAAAAAAAACAATAAACTCACAGTGATCTTTTTAAAGATTGTACTAAATGTACTGTATAAGGCTTTTTTTATTCTTATGATCTCAGGGTTTTAAGCATTCCATACATGTAAACATGTATGGAAGAGAACTTCTGAAGAATTATATGGTCTATTTTATATATTTTTTAAAAAGCACGAACAAATTTACTAAAAAATAAAAGATTGATTCCTCTGTATTTGTGATTTATGTTCTTAATGTATGGTATATTTCTTTAGAACTTAGAAATGATTGCTTTTGCTTCTGTGTTCCAACAGCATGAAATTCATTCATTGTACAAGTATACCAAGTTATGTGGCAAACGACTACACAGAGATGGCAGGCATGTCAATGCTACCAAGAGCAGATTTGTCTAAGTGTTGTCTGGATTTATTATCTCACATTAAGGAGGAAAATGTACTGTATATCAAATAAAACTATACCTTGAATAAATTCTTTGTTTGATTCTACAAAATACAGTGTGTAGCTTGGAATCATAAATACCCAATGCAACATAAGACTCTGGTGCGTTTGAAATAACTTAATGCATAACAACCATGTGACATCATTATAAAACATGACCCTCACTGTTTTGCCCATTATTGATAAACTGCTTGTGTGTGATTGTTAGCTAACTGTTTAGCTTCTTCAATGTGACAGAGCTGCAAGGAGGGTACAGTATACTTACAATTCTTCAAACAACCTGAGAGATATATATAAATAATATATGCAATATGTGAAAGCAGAATATAGTACAGACCACTGGAGAACACCATTTGTAATTTCTGCTGTTTCGTGCCATCGACTTCTAAGTGAATTGATTAAATCCTACAGTAAAACCTTTTCAGCAGCACTGAGTGGGTTGAATGCCTGTGATAAATTGTTTTAAAAATGAAAAGTGCAGCACAGTGCCATTGTAAAGTATAAAGCTGTGAATTTTTAAAAATCTAGTTGAAGGTTGGTTGGTAATTGTATAGGTCATTTGTATTTGTGTCGCGACAGGACCTACAGTATGCAGTATTTCTGACTGAGACTAAAAATTAATGAGAAAAAAGGAATATATCTGCATATAATATTAGTTCTTTTAAAACTACTACAGCAAGTTAGGGAATGTCTTAAGGAGATTTACTACATCTATTAAACCTTACACACACCAGACACAACATAGATATCGTGTCTAGATAGTAGAGTCATAGAGCATGATACACTGCAAGATTTAGTGCTAATTCCTAGGAATTAATTTGCATCAAATTTAAATCTGTGTAAATATATAAATATATGTGTGTAAGATAGATAGTAATTAAACCACAGTCCCATAATAAGCATTAGTCAGTGTCAGTGTTGTGGGCAATATTGGCATCAACATCCAAGAAGTCAAAATCTTTACTCTGTATGAGAGATAGTTAGCATTATTTAAGTCACACTTTTTTCAGCTAGTAAGATTTTTTCATGTAATATTATTGACATTGTGTACTTTTTTATTATTTAATTTATCAGGGAAGATTTTTGTTGCCTTTGTTGTCTGAACTCTAGCAGTTTAAGCATGCTTAGATAAGCGTAGTAAAACCACAGTTTGGCTGGCTGCGGCTATGATGACTAGTGATCCCTATCTGTTTAATTAGATTATTTGGCTAACAGACATGGAGGCTATCAAAAAGGCATAGTCTCATAAGAATATTGAACAATTAATTAGTTTAATTACTAATAAGTTCCACTGATGACACACAGGAATGTTGTCAGAGATAACCCGTGACCCAGAAACACTACTTGTGTGTTTGTGTGGGTGTGTTTGTGTCTGTGTGTGTGTGTGTGTGTGTGTGTGTGTGTGTGTGTGTGTGTGTCCATGGTTTTGTGCAGCTGTGTGCTGTATTATATATCATTTGTATATATATTTATATATAACCCATGACCCAGAAGCATTACTCATGTGTCTTTATCTATGTGCAGGTTTTATATATTAATTGGCATACATGTTCCTGATGTTTTAACATTGTGGGGACATCTGTCTTGTCCAAGTGAGAAAAGCATTATTTTTTTTTTTTTTCATGTCAGTGGAAGGTCCTCTCCTGGACAAATGTGTGTGTCATCTCATGTGAGCATATACAATTTAAAAGATGTCTTAGTGTAGCTAAAGGTTAATGTGTCCCTTTTTCCCATTATAGATTTTTCATATTGTTTTTAATTAATCCAGTTTGGAAAAAAATAATATAGTTCTATGTCTTTATTAGCCTTTACTCATTCAGGTTTATACCAACATCTCATTGATTAATGCATGGTTTTAAAATATGCATTAAAAAAAATATAGAAATTTGTAGGTTTGTTTATCGCATGCATTGGATTTATTTTATGTATATATTCCTGCTAATCAGCTGGACAAAATTTTTGTATTTAATTATTTCATTAAAATAATAATTAAAATCAGTGCAATATATGAAAAATACCCCGTAACTCTATGTTCAGTTCAATTCAATTTATGTTGCATAGTGCTTTTAACAATGGACATTGTCTCAAAGCTATACAGAGATGAAGCGTATATACAAAAATATATAAGTTTGATCCTTAAAATTGTAAGTTTGTGAGTGGCACCTAATGTTCATTTATTACAGTTCCATTACTGTATTTGTATGTGCACTTGAAGAACATGTAAAACATGTGGTAACACTGATAACGTCTTTGATATAACAGCTCCTGTTCTCAGTCCTGCCTGAGGATGGCTATGCATCAAATGACTTAGGGTGATGTTCAGCATTAAGAGAGTAAAATAAATAGGTACATGTAGAGTATTGCTTATTGTAAATATAAATTTGTTGCTTTGGGCAGCAGCACTAATGTATACCCTCAGACATGTCTCTAACCAGATGACTGCTTCTTGCTTGACGGTGCTGTAATTAATCATTTTGTCAAATGCTATTGATTGCCAAGCCTAGCAGTCATTGTGTGTGTGAGTGTGTGTGCACTCTCATTTATATCTTCATATATGTAAGAAAATATGTGTATGGCATGCAGAAATATTTGTCTAGTTCAGCCTTTGCCCTAGTGCAAAGGAGATGAGTAATTTTCTGATGAAAGAGCTAGCTGACCTGAAACTTGAAATTTTCTCTCTATTTAATTTCCCGAAGCTAAAAGACTTAAATTTCCATTGCACGCTGTCTTATACATTAATAACTTAAGCCCACACCTGAGCAGCCCACACTTTTTAATGAGTGGTACTATGTTCCTTAACAAACACCCCACCCCTATACACACACCCACACACCCTCATACCATCTCTCTCTCTCTCTCTCTCTCTCTCTCTCTCTCTCTCTCTGAATCATGAATCATCTAGATTAATTCAAGATGATGCCACCAGGCACAGCAGACCACCACTCATTTGTTCTCTTTAAATCTTGACAAAAAAAAGATCCTTAAATCCATTGACAAATAGTGATGCAAGAAACACACAGGAATAAAAAAGAAGAAAGATTAAAGCTTTATCACTTCAACACCTTCTAAATTTTTTCTGCTCTACTTATGTCACCGAGTTCTTCATCGTACTCCTTATCTGTTGCTTCTCATCTCTGGTTCATATATAGTTTTTACATGCAGCAAGTGGTTTGGTGTTTTTTCTCATAGGATCTCAGCTCTCTGTTTTGTCTGTGTGATGAATTTGTCATGACCTCTTCTCTTATCTGTTTCTCTGATAGGTGTTCTACAGGTCTCCATCTCTCTGAAGAAGGTAGAACTGAGCGTCGGGGAGTCGAAGTTTTTCACATGCACAGGTCAGCCAGAGATCCTTCTGTTCATTAAAATGAATATGCAAATGTGAACCAGCAGGCAGGAGTTAGGGTTTGTTGTATTAGTAATTATAAAGGGTGCATTCTAATTATTTAGACAAACACTGAATATAAAAGAATGTGTGTAATTAGGTAATATTATATGTCACTTTTAAGACTTTGCTGGTAATCCTAATCATGTTAGGGTTACATTATTTGTTTTAATTTTTTTTTATTGGAGCATTTAGTCTAGGAAGTGGTAAATCAGTATGGATGACCACTGGTGGAAAAGGGGACTGAGGTAAGACAGTTTGTGTGTGTGTGTGTGTGTGTGTGTGTGTGTGTGTGTGTGTGTGTGTGTGTGTGTGTGTGTGTGTGTGTTCACTAAGCCGAGCTGCTGTGGGGCTTTTTGAGCTCCAGGCTCTCTAACCTCCCCTAACAGGGTGACGCATGCAGACCCGTGCCGGTCCTTCGCCAAGTGACAACTCATTAGTTTGCCTGGCTGGATGTCTGCAGCACTGTAGCTGCTCACATGCCCTTGAAACATGCATGTCAACCTCCTGAAGTGGAAACAGTTTTAGCTATAGGAGGGACATATAGAAAAGCAATGATGCAATTACAGGCTACAAATTAGTATAGGCTTATGTAATCTACATGTAATAGGTTTCCCTATTTTACATGTATGTTTAAAAGCATGTGAATAACTTTGTGATTAAAACAGGCATCATGAGTGCAGGCTGAACAAGCTCTCATGGCTCAGAGCTCAGCTTTATTACCTGAAACGTCTTGGATACGAGTTTGTAGAGTAATCGGTCATTCATGCCTTAATAAAGTATGCTGAGGAGGTTTTGTGTTGTCAAATTGAGTTTGGTGCAGCTCTAGCTTTTATTTAGAGTGATAAAAAATTCTCTTGCTTATACCCTGTGAGCTCAGTACACAGTACACACTGAGCATGATTATACATCACACTTGCATCCAAATAGAAGATTTAATACTACCATATTTTAACATGTTCTTTTTCTCTGCTTTCTATCACACTCTCCTGCATAGCTAAAGTCTCCATGGCACAGTGGAGTCTGCTTATTTTAGCAAGTTTTAATCAGCCTAATGCATAACAAATGATCAAATCAGAATATTACCCTATCAGACTTGTTTTTATATCTTTGTTTGTTTGAGTCTATTTCAGCAAATGTTTCTCACTGGTCCTGTGCGCACTAAAACATGTACAAAAATTGTTGTCTTGAGACAAAAAAAGGCAAAATGCAATACAGGCTTCTTTTATTAAGCTAATAATTCAACCTTGTAGCGCAAGTAGTAGCTGTGCTAGTTTATCAGTTTTTGAAAGTTTGTATACCCAATTTATAGAAACTTAGAGTGTAGAGTGCTGTTCTCTAGAGAGTCAATATAGAATTGTGAGATTTTTATCACACATCAAAGATCGCCCCACAATTCAGATTCCATTTCTGTAACTGTATAGCTGTCATTTTGGTAAGAAGAAAAATTCTGCAGACCTCTCTGTATGCCCCCTCCCTGTGCCATGATGAGTTCATTGAGTTTACTGTGGGCTTAGGTTGCCCCAAACCCATCTACCTCTCTCTCTTCCTGAACTGATACCCCCAGGTGGAAGTGCTGCCCCATACTGAGGCTTTTTATGACTTTCCAGTACAACAAGATTAATAGCACCTCAGAGCACCTCTCCTCATTATCTTCTGTGGAACATCATCTACTGGGTGGTTTGGATGTACACTGCTACCACACATTGTGCTGCCACTGACTTATGAACTCAGTTTAGAAAATGCACCTCCCCAGTGTTTTTGTCTCTTGTAGATCTAAACTGACAATGAAAACATAGAAGTCATTCATTGTTTTTTACCTTTGAACTGTAATTTTGGTAGATGGATTTGATTCATGTCAGCACTAGGATAGGAAGTCACATGACCAATAGGATGGGACAGAATTTTCCTAAGTATTTTGTACTGTGGGGTATGTGTGTGCAGTGATTGGAGAACCCATCAGCCTGGAGTGGTATAACCCTCAAGGTGAGCGCATGGTGCCATCCCCACGAGTCGCTCTGCACAATGAGGGAGTGCGCTCCAGACTCACCCTCTACAACGCCAACATAGAGGACGCAGGTATCTACCGCTGCCAAGCCACTGACTCACAAGGACAGACACGAGAGGCCACAGTGGTCCTGGAGATTTACCGTGAGTTCACACACACACAAGCACTCACATATTCAGCTTTCTCTGATAGAAGAAAGAATAATACTACACTAACACCTACGCCTATATAAATTCCTACATTTTAGCTAAATTAATAGTTATCTTCCAAAGCATGTTTGCTGCTAGACATGCAGAAATGCAGATGCCACTAACCCAATTCATATTCATACACACACACAGCTGATTTGAAAGATTTTTATTCAGTGCGATAATGAACACTGTTATTGCTTGGCAGAGAAAATGTGTCAGTTTGTTCAGGTAGTTTGGGTCATGCTAAAGAGAAACTTAATAAGAGACCAGGCTAAATCCTGGTTAAATCTTATGTGTGGGAGTACGGCAGGAGCTCTGTGACATGTCAGACTGGGCTTCAGTGGAAAAAAGATTTTTTTTATGCTGTCACATACGCTCTATGCATGCAGAGTGGCCTAGTGAGGTGCAAGACTTCCTAGTGAGAAAGCTTTCAGAATAGTTTGCCCACATTCCCTTCTAGTGACAACATAATAAAAGCATAAATAAATACCCATGCCAAGCGGATGCTAAATTTAATTGTATTGCTTTACTTGAACAATATGTGGCTTCACTAATGGCACTAATTGTAGATATCACAAATACAATAGACGTGTCAGCCACATTAGATGTTGTAATAAACATGTTGTAAAATTGAACATCTATTACTTAGGTACAGGCATGATTATTGAAGCATTTACAAAGCCTCTCTTTCCAACTGCACACATTTTTAGAAGCAAAGCTGGATGCCTATGATACATGTGATGCACAGCTCATGCCATTTTTTTCTTCCCTTATATGAAGTATGACTTTATATAAGGCTTGATTCAATATCTACAAACACCTTAACCCATAACCAGTATTACCCTTACTTTTGTTTTCTCTTCTTTTCTCTCTAAATGAACATGTTTTTGATGTTGGAGCATTATTACCACACATCTAGGACCGGTATTAATAAAGCTGATGAGACTAGTGGAGTTTTGGAAAGCAGGATTTCATTTAGCGGTGTTAGAACACATTCCTGCAGACTCCTGACAAACTCAGTTTTAAATCCTTCAGTTTCTGAGTCATTTCTCAGATGTCAGTCACTTTTAATTTTTTTTTCTTTCACCTTGCCACAATTTTATAGGTGGACTGTACTTGCAGGTCTCCTTGAATATGGGTCACGTTTGACTCCAGGCTGCCCTGAGAACATTTTATCCACTGATAAATGACAGCTTTACTCTCACAAATCTATTGCCAGAGGCAGTTCTTAGCATTTTGGAGGTCTAGGCTCCATTTTTACCATTTGGACCTACAACCTGATGCACATATATATTTTTATGACAGCAAGGATATTTGTTTCTACTTTGCTGGCATTTTAAACACTTTATGATAAGACCTGACATGTTTCATTACATGCACACTGTGGTAATTTCCCCCACTTACCATATACTTTAGGTTACTCTGTAGGTTTTCAGACTATACAAATAATCAAATGTTTAACTAAAACTACCTACATGTAGTTCACACCTCTAGGTTTTCCACATTGTTTCGCACTAGAAGCATCTGCAATGGTGTGTTTTAATAGCCTTTAAAAATGCGTTTTAACAAAAGCATCACTGACATGATAATAGATAAATGAGAAGCACAACACTTTTCAGTTACTTCAGTGAACATTCCAACAGAGGTGCTATATTCAGCTCCTCATTAGATCTAATATCAAGCAGTTAAATGTCTTATGTCAGAACTTCTCACATAACACCTTGAATAGTATCAACTGTAGGTCTAAATTCAAGTGTGCACAATTTAGCACTGAGACCTCACACGTTTTATTTAACTCTAAATACAAATCTATATATTTTTCCATGCAGCATTATGTGTCATCCTCTAGCCTATTATCTCAATTTCTGACCAAATCATTTTTCTTGGTGCTTGGATATTTTTGGTTGTCTATTCTAAAGCCAGATGTGACACACTCATACCACGATGACATCAATACCATGTCACTGACAGTAGTTAGCTCTAAGAATAATCTAACATCCAAATAATGCATTTTTTTAGAGATGGACCCTTTCCTTTAACAGAGGGGCTGACAAATAAAACATTGAATTGTGTATTTTCAAAGAACAAGTCCTGCATACGGTACCTGATAAAATATCTAGGCATGTGGCATCTAAATGTATTGTTGTATGTGTAATTAAATCTAAGGAGCAGCACATATTTCACCCTCTGTCAAATAAAGCAATGCAGTAAACATTGCCTTTTAAACAAAAAAAATATTTAAACCATAAGAAATATTACTACATTTAACCCATAAAATCTTTCTATTGAGAAAACCTTAAACACTTTAAATGGTAAATTTCATTTGATGATGTTTGATAAAATGGCTCGTGTAAACCTAAATTAAATTCTTCCAGAAATTAAACAGCTGAGGCACATGACAAGTGCAGGGAGTGAGAAAGGATAAATGAAACAAAGAGGGGAAAAAAGAGACAAAGAAGTCGAGAGAAATGACATGGTGAAGAAATGGGGACAGAAATGAGAAGCCATTATATGGAAGTCATGGCAGAATGACATTTTCTCAGTGGCTACAGAATGCTTTAAGCAAGATCACTGTTATCCAGCTCAAATTTCCTGTACGTTTTTGTAAAATTGATGGCATCAAGGTAAATGTAGGTAAAGAGATGGTTAAATGGGAATGTGGAAGAAATGTGCAAAATTTAGAAACATTCAAAAGAAACATATTGGATTTAAAGGCATTTTGGAAAATATCTTAAAAGGAAGAGGAAGTCATCATGTTAAAGATTCCTTATTTTAGTTGATCTTTATCAATCTTTAATGCGCATTACAAACAGAATGCTCTGAAACATCCAGAAATATTGTGTACGTTTCCTCTTTTATTTCTGCACTTTGGATTTTGTAACAGGCCTGGAATTTACTAAAAGCTCTTCAGGAAGATATATTTTGAGCAGAGGAAATGTGTAAACAGGTGTGATTCACAGATCAATACACAGAGCTGATGTGCTGACGTGGGACTGATGAAGTTTTTCATTCTCCTTAAGCATTTCCTTTTTTTGTTTGAGGGAAAGAAGCTGATATGTACTACGTTTTCCCACGCACACTGAGCGCTTCACTTGTTAGTGTGTGAAAAACTGATTTAATGGAATATCTCAACTAATTCTCACTTGTGTAACTGTGAATAATCATAGACAATGTGCTAACTAGACTCAGTCATCTTTGCTGGAACTGTTCCAAAAACTGAAGTAGACATGTCTCCTGCTCTCATTTTCCTAGATTTTTTATTTATTAATGTGGATCAAAGTCAGGGATTGTGCAGATATAAAGGAGCCTGCATGCTTCTTTTCATGAACTCATTAAGATGAAATGTTTTAGTCTGTGCCTGGCAATGGACTCCTAGCTGTATTCTCGCCATTTTCAGTGTTCTTGGAAAAGGATCAAGACAAGTGGGTTTTATTGTGAATCCTCTTTAGAACTTGTAAAACTTATATGGTAATGAACTATAGAGCACTAATCCAAGAGAATGGCAAATATGACTACATGAGGTGCAAAATTAATTATATTTTATATTTTTATGTATGTATGTATAAATAAATACGCACATATTCAAGTGCAAAATATGCTTGTAATTTTCAGGTGCTCATTGAATTGGTGTGTGATCATTCAAGGGTGTGTGTTGGGTAGGGTCTTGATTTATCCAAGTGGTTGTTATGGGTGGCACAGATTCACCTACACCATATGGTAGATGGCAGCAGGGTGAACAGTTCATGAGAGGGGTGTGTGGGTCATCCACAATGTTGAAATACTTGAAGATGCAGCACTTGTGTAAGAAAGTCTAAGTGATGGGAAAAAAGAGACCACAATGATCTTCTTAGCTGTCCTTTCAATCCACAGTGCAGTTGCCAAGCCAAACATTGAAACAGCTGGTCAGAATGATATCTATAGTCTCACTGTAAAAGGATGGAAGTGGGGGTTTTTGGTTTTTGGTCTTCTACAGAAAGTAAGGTTGCTCGTGGCTTTCTTCATCCCAGACAAGCAGATGGTGTTGGGGGCATGTGTAGCTTGTTTCACTGTCTTCACCTCTGCACCATTGCTGTGCAGTGGAGGGCAAACACTAGATGCCCACATGAAGTCAACAATCATCATATTTAACTTTTATATTTTTAGAGACATTATGGTATTAATGGGGTAGCTTCCAGCACAAGTTTGAAAGGACTAGCATAGACCTAAAGGACCTCCACAGACACCAGTCCAGCACATTTAACCATTTGTTATCCTTTCTAGTTTAAGAGCACATTTTATTCGGTTGAATTATCAGTGGTCTGTACTGTTTTTTTTGTTTTAGAAAAACTAACTTTTAGGGAGGTGCCATCACCTCAGGAGTTCCGGCAGGGCGATGTGGCTGAGGTTGTGTGTGATGTCACCAGCTCCCCTGTACCTGTGGTGGCATGGTACTACAATAATATGGAGATCACTGAGGACACTGACAGTGAGTCCCTTTTTAATGGTTTGTTATGAGTGCTTTTTGCAAGGAGGAAAAAACCTTTAAGAGGAAAGAAAAATCTGCAATGGATTAATTATGTTTTCAAAGTTCAAAAAGTAATGTATTATAGAAAAAAGTCTCAAGATAATTTTCATTATTCTGCCATTAGGACTGACTCCAAATTCAAAGCAGACTATTTTTAGATTGTAAAATTAAAGTGGTTTGATGGAAGGTTTTATCCTTGGATTTAGAAACTGTGCTATTGATATGACTGTATTGTAATCAAATGCTATTCTCAGCATTAAATAAAGCACCTTTGATCTTTAAAATGTATTTATTTCTTTCATTAATTTGCATTGGATCCTTTTCAGAGTTTCAGCTTCTCCCAAACAACAACTTACAAGTTCAGAGAGTAACTAAAGCAGATGAGGGTGTGTACCGCTGTGAAGCCCGAGTGGAGGCCAGGGGTGAGATTGACTTCAGAGATATCATCCTGGTTGTCAACGGTGAGTTTTTCCATCACAGACAAAGTGCTATAATGGATGTGCAGTGAAAGCTCATAGTGATGCCTGGCAAAAAAATATGGTGTGCATAGAGCGCAAAAAGCAAAAAAGTCACAAAATTGTAGTTTTCTTTCAGGCTAAGTTATTGTCTGTGTGTGCAATTTCCAGTACTTTGGGCAATAGGCATACAATGCGCCATTACTTCTAAAAAATAGGTTTACAGCATGGTTAATATAATTGTAATTTCAGTTTCTGCATTCTATGCTATTACTCATTGCTGATTTTGCTTTCCTCTCTCAAAAAATGGCTCTGTGTAAAAGACCAAGACCTCCTAAATATCAGCCATCATAAAAACGATACTGGAGTTTTGGCTATAGATGAGCTGCAATGATATGGAGAGATTAACCATGATATTTTATGTCTGATGTGATGAGGGTGAACATAGGCCAGAGTCTCTATAGCACCCTGCTGAAATCTCTCCCACTGATCTAATAAGGTTGCTCAATGAGGCATGGCTGATAATCTGGCAGACATGACAACACACATCAGAGGCTAACCTAAAACAAATGAAGCAACCGTACGTACAGCCACCACTGCACTCCGTGTAAACATATTAGTGTGGCTGCTGTTGTGCGTATTAGACTGGCTGAATCAGTTTGAGACATAGGAATAATACTCAAAAAAAAAACACAAAGACTTTTCTGTTTTTATGTATTCGCTTGATTTATGTTCTTTTAATATAAAAAATATATATTGTATTTTTTCCCTGTAACATGTACATGTAACTAAAGACACAAAACTGTAAAATTGCCTTTTTTTATGGCAAGCTGGTCAGTGCTTAATGACTAAAGTTGCTGAGCATTATAAGCTTCAGCCAGATGCTTCACTGACCTGGTTTGATGTCTTTATGCCCAATTATGTCTCATATTAGCAGTACTGTTCCAGTTGGGTTCCTTCATCTGGGAATGAGATCAATTAGATTATAGCCTTTGGAAAATGGCTATTGATTGGCAAGAAAGTCAATTATAATCTGCTTGAACTTTGTTTCATTGCCTGACTAAACCCTGTGTAGAGTGTGTTTTATTTACATGTCTCAGCATTTCCTGTGTGTCTTTGTGGCATTATTCAATAGGAAAACTATTAAGTATTCTAAGTCGATATTTTAGTATAGACATGTTAGATTTCCTTAGGCCTTCCAAATTGTTCTACTTTTTTACAAAACAAAAGCCTCTGGTTGCCAAGCTTCTTCAGAATACTTACCAACACTCTCAATGATGTGAATCATTGTATTGAACATACAAAAAACAAAACATTAATAACCACAGTTTCTATTTTTATGCATCAAAAGTGAGGCAGTGATATATTCACGTGTGTAGACATGCTGCGAGGATATCCAATTAAGCACACTCCTCTCATTATCTGAAAGAAATGCACATCCAGTGATATACAAGTATACTTCATCTACATATTTCACATTTGTATTATAGCAATAATCAAGCAATAATAATCAGCTGACTAATGTAATTGACTAAAGCACTTTCTGTCTTCTTTGGAAGCTTGCAGGATTTTTCTTATGGCAGTATAATTTAACGGCAGTATTACAAAGCAACCAATATCTGAAAAAAAATACACATGAAAGACACGGAAATATGCATGGAATGTGTGCCCAAGGTTTTATATAAATGATTCTTTTAAGTATTACATTTAGCAACAAAAAAAAAGAAAAAGAAATAGACTAGTTTGACCTACTTCCTGCATTCTCTGCTTCCCTTGGTACCATATGCCTTATGCGTTCTGATATATTTTTATGGATGATAGTCAGTGTGACCCTTTAGTACATAGAATTTTAATAATTCGTCAATAAATTTGGAAGTCTGGTATTTATACAGTTAGGTTTGATTAATTATTTACACAGTGCATTTGTATTGTAAAGTTAAAATATTTAAATGCATGTGTGTTTGTGTGTTTGTAATGGCATATCAACTGCCTGATTTACATTTAGTGTAAGTAAGTAAGTAAGTAGTCTATTAGTATTGAAGTGGGGTGACACAAAAAGTGTACAAGCAGAGGACCAAATCTGTGTGCAGTGTTGCTTTGTTGTAAAGAAAGATTTGATTATAAGAGTAATACTTGAACCATTGCTGTCAGCTAATCTGCAATCACTGCTCTTTGAAAGGGCCCCTGTCACAGAAATTCTCCTTATCATCCTGTAGCCTACCTTTCACAATTTCCTTCTAAACGCCTTCTCCACCACAATCATACATCACCAACTGATTGCATTTTCTATCACATAATAACTTTCAGGAAGACTTGGTGGATTAATTTAGACAAGACTGGCAGAAGTTTGTGCATTTCTAAAGAATGACCCATTATGTGTGTTCTGTTTAGTCAACAGGGTGTGCATTTTGGTGTCCCATTATGTGTGTTCTGTTTAGAAAATAGGGTGTGCATTTTTGGTGTCTAATAAAGGAGTAGAGGGATGTTTTCGTTGATCCGATCTGCTGCCAAGGCAGCCTGATACTGACCATGAATAAAACATTCTGTTAATTTAATCTTTTTACCCAAGCTCATACTCCATTAAATGATGTTACATGTTAAATGGAGCATAATTCAAAATGACATCCATTTTAGATGGTAGAGTCCCAAACATTTGTCAACCAAAAACAGTAATGAATAATAAAACAAAGCAGGTAAGTATATGTTGACAAGTGACAGAATATGTTAAAAATTCTTGCTTTGCTAACAAAATACTAGTGTTAAAATAAAAGGTTAGAAAAATATTAAAAAAAAAATTTATTGTTCTCAATTATGTGTTTGTTGTGCATAAACGTTTTTCTTATGCACCATATTCCATCTAAGATCTAATATTTGTAATCTATATGGCCAAACATATGAAAACACCTAACCACCATAAACATATTTAAGTTTTATACTATAAACCAATGCAACCGATTTTTATTTTTTTTGCAAAGGTTTGTGTGAAAGTACTTGAGTGGCCTGCACAGAGCCCTAACCGCAACCTCACTGAAACACCTTTGGGATGAACTGGAATGATTGCTGCACAACAGGGCTTCTCGCCCGACATCAGTGCCCAACCTTTAGTGCTCCTGTGAATGAATGAGCAAAAATCTGCACAGCCACGTTCCAAAATCTAGTGAAAAGCCTTCTCTCAGGAGTGCAGATTGTTATAAGGGCAAAAGGAAACTCAATCTATAATGGGATGTTCACTAAACACACAGGGGTATGACCAGTCATGTGTCCAAACATCTTTGGTCACAGCGAAAAGAAAAGAAAAGAAAAGAAAAGAAAAGAAAAGAAAAAGAAAACAAATCTTCTTACATTATTTTAAGGAGTACTTATGCACATACTGTATCACTGTGAATAATTGAATATGTGGCTAATTTATCAGAATGTCAATGTGGATTCTTTTAGGTCATTTGGCTAACCAACCACTTGACGTTTTGTCCTCCTCATTAACCTTTCACAATATAATAAACTGAACTGGATAGGAAATATTGATTTAAAGCTAGAAAGTGCTTTTGTTTATTTACTCAATCAGCGTTATTTTAAAGTGCAGTCAAGTCAAGGTTGATAATGCATGCATGGAATATGATGACTTAAAGCAGCGGTTTTACATGTGTATCTAGGTGTTAAACCAATACTGTCTTTAAAAAAAAAGTTTCATTTAATTTACTGGGATGGCAGGAGTTTTTATTAAAATAGTATAATAATTATTTTTACACAGTAACAACATTTTATATTATAACTTTAATGAGACATAAGGACACTACAATTACAAGATTTATTTTTAATAACAGATATTTACAGAGAAGTAATTTTTTTTTTTCAGAGTAACAGGTATATTTAATGGCAATCTGGGTCTTTCCCCACAGTTCCTCCAGTGCTGTCTGTTCCACAGCAGTCCTTCAATGCTACAGCAGACTATGGTGAATCTGTGACATTCACCTGCAGGGCTTACGGCTCTCCTGAACCTAATGTTACCTGGCACAGGTATAATCCACTGCATCCTGACACACCTACAGTATTTATTACATCTGACACCCTAAAACCATAAACAGTGGTAATGTGCAGGAAATCCCACCTGTGTAAATCAGCTTATTTGCCTGGATTTTAGAATAAATGAGTGTGATGTTAAGAAACACTTAAATGTGCTGTTCTGTTACAAACAAAAATAAAGAGTTTCCAACTTAAAGATTTTGTGCCATAAAACATATTTTTCTCATAGGAGATAAGAGTTTTTGCCAGATGATCTGAGTAATCCGAGATAGAATTGGGTAGCAGGAAAAGGTCCATAATACACATTTGTATTTTGAATGCATACTTTTCACCTCTAATGTGTGGGTTTTGAGTGACAGGCGACCCAACATGTTAATTACAGGCCTTCAATCACTGTAATTACGTCTACTGAGATTGGCAAGAGAAGAAGAAGAATCTGATTGGTGCCAAGAACTGGCGCATGCTGACCTTTTATGAATGAATCTAACCAAACGCTAGGAGACACTGAGACAGCATTGGCAATTAAAGTACACCTGCTAAAACCTAAATTTCAATTGTATTTCAGGTAGACTTTATTTATATATTTGTAATCATTATTAGAGTTAAATAAAATATGAGTAATTTGTTTGGGTTTTTTTTGCAGGGTTTTTTTTTCCAAAGGCTCTGACCTTATTATAACCATGACTGTACTTTAATTGTATGAACAAGACTAGTTCAGTTATATATCATACTACTCACAATGCAATCATCCTGCCCTATAGCATTAGCACAGTATTAATCCTGAATTTAATAGACTACTCAATTGCTAGTGCACACTTTTATCTAGAGAGCTTGATTTATATGTTTACGTTTCACAATGTGTAGAGAAATAACTGAATAAAACATGGCTATTTTGAAATGTAGTTTGCTTTGTTTGTGTTTTTGTGTTTGTTTTTTTTTTTACTTTATGCTATGTTATTGTTTGTGCTTTTGCATTCAGAGTAGTAATGTTTCTGTACCAGGCTAGACATGTTTGCCGTCTTATGTCTGGTAGGAAGGGAGTTGAACTCCAAGAGTCAGAGAAGTATGTAATGCGAGCCCGCGGAACCACACTCACTATTCACAACATTAAGCAGGACGACGGTGGCTCCTACACCTGCAAGGCCTCCAACAAGGCTGGCGATGTGCAGCGGGAAATTTTCCTCAAAGTTTTCGGTAAGGACTGTTTTTGGTACACGTGCAAAAAAATATTTATGACGATATAATAGGGCAATACAATCTTTTAAACATATCAATCCATATTTTTTTCTAAATTGAATTTTTTTTATGTCAAGTTTATCATAAGTAATATTATAAGTCAGGATGTAAAAAGAGTGGCACCAAATATAACCATTCTTACCAATTAAGGTACATATAATTAGTAGAGCGTAACATTTACATTTGTTGTATTTGGCAGATGTTGTTACCCAGAGCTACTTGCAATTAGCTAATGCCCAGCAGTGGCAGATTGATGTTTCTAGGATTTGAGCTTACAACCTTCCTATCAAAAGTCTACCATCTTAACCACTGAGCTAACAATTTCCACACTATTAAAATAAAGTGATGATAGATCAAAACTGATAGATCAAAACAGTCACTCAGACACTCAATTTGCATGATATATATTAAGGAGAGAATACTACATGATCAAGACATGTATGTTCATGTCTGCTTTCATTTGTCTGTGTAATAAATGTACTCCTGTTTATTTATATATTCACCTTAGACAAATATCATTTTCTTTTTCATTTTTTTTTCATATTGTTATGTTGTGGTCTGCCAAGACAAATGAGATAAGTATAAATGTAATTTTTCATGTTGCTTAAAATCGTTTTATTCACAGCAAATTTTGCACCTACTTGGGGCTTGATGTAAATCTTTAAAGTTATAACTTCAGGCTATATTTGAACTATGCCATTTTGTACATCTCTTCCTTTTATAGCAGTTGTTAGACTTGAATATACTGGCGATTTACATTCAAATCAAATTACAATAAAGCTTGTGCTCAGCTGGTACACATGGCTATACATCTGCTTGTGTAGTTAAATATGTTACATAACGTGTATATGTGTATATAACACAACGCAGGTAATATAAAAATATTGCTGCGTCCATAGACGTTATATATTCTTAATAGAGAAGAGACAATTCTGCTGAGCAGGAGGACTTTTTTTTATTCTTTTTTTTGTCATCATCCTACCACATTCAGCCTTCCAGTTTTCCTTCCATAAACAGGTTCTTAAAATAATTTAAGAAAATAGGTGATGCACTCTTTATGGCCAAGAATTTCAATTTAGGTTTTCATGAAGCTGCCAGCATCCTCTCAGATTATTCAGATAGCAGCTTGTCAGTTCATGTAAATTTATGGAGATTTATTCTGTAGTCATCAAAATCCTTTCGATGTGCAAGCAAAGGACATTCTTCGACATTCTTCAGATAGTTCATTTCAATGATGCCTATTTATTGCATGGGAGCTTAGTTAGCAAAGGGTGATGGGAAACGTAGTTTTAACTTAACATTTATCTTATTTGTTTTATTTCTTCATACTAATAAGACCTATTTCTCAATTTAATAATGTGCATATGAAAGTCTTAGGTTTGAAATCCCTTGACATGCTGTAATAGTCTCATAGGACTGCAAGTTTGAAAGTTATCATTTATTCTCTGTACTGAGTACTGTCAAACATTAGACACCAGCCATTTATTTTTCTGATCTGATCATATAATTAGTTTTGCACACTAATGAACAATGTCTAAACTGAAAACACAGTTTCTCTGATTTATCTTTGTACTGTCAAGAGCAAGATTTCGTTGTTGGAGTAATTTATTTTGAACATATCAGGAGACATATCAAAAACAGAACCGCCCCATGGGACTGTTTCATGTGTATTGATGCAATCTCAGGGGCTATAAATATAAATATTTTATGATAATAATAGTGATCTGTTAAAGAAAGCCTGTTATGTTTGTTTAAGGTAAATGCTGCAATGCAGTTTTGCTCACTTTGAGCAGGAAAGTGTTAATCTCCTAATCAACAATCCCACAAAAAAGCATCATCATCTAAGCATAAGTAATTGTGTTTGTATGTGTGTGTATTCAAGCATGTGTGGTGCCTCCAGAACGGTTGACAGCCAACTGTCTATATTATTAATAGTACAATACATTAAACATTTCAAAACATTTCCATGGCTTATTCTTGTTTAAATCACGTGTTTTACTGTATACTTCATATAACTATATTATGGGTGGTCTGTTTTACTCTGCTTGTAGTCCAACCACATATCACTAAGCTGAGGAATGTAACAGCTGTGGAAGGTAGTGCTGCTATGATCTCCTGTAAAGCTGAGGGTGAACCCCTGCCAGAGATCTCCTGGAGGAGAGCCAGCGATGGATTGAGCTTCTCTTATGGAAAAAAGGTAAAACTCTAGACAGGCACTGATACAGGTAGAGGTACAGCTGAACCTGATAATGGTAAGCAGTCATTTGTTTTGAATAAACACAATAATGCAATGTGCTTCTATAGTGAGTCATGAGAGACCATCAAAAAAAGTCTGATGTAACCTGCCATGATATAAATTTGTGAAATACAAACGAGAAATGAGTAATCATGATGTATTCATTGCATCAGAATATGTTTGCTGTGTACTGTCTTTGCATATTTAAATATAGCTCCCCAATGTTTCACAAAATTCTGTGCCTTTCAATTTGGTGAGAAGGCATGTCAATTGATTGATGCACTCATTGTCTAATGTGTGAGCTGCATTTTTTTAAATGCACCAACCCTGGTCAGAACTGTTAGAGTCACCAGTGACCAGTGCTGCATGGAGGAGCTGGTTCACTTTCTTCCTCCATGTTCTGTGTCTGCACTGAATAAAAATGCGTCCTGCACAATAGTTAATTCAACAGGGACGCCGAGTCTGATAACATGACAAGAAGAGGAGCTGTCAAAGGGCATTAGAATGCCATAAAAGCATAGTTGTTAGGCTGCAACAATGGAGGTAAATGGAGTTGCTTTTCAGTGAAGCAGTCTGTGGATCTTTGACAGGAGCTTTATAAAATACCCTGCCACCATGCTTAATCTAGCAGCGACTGCTTGGCAAGCAATTTAAATGGCCTGCCTGATGGGAAAGGTAAAGAGCAATCAAGAAGGGATGTATTGCAAAGAAGAAGCACCTCCAGTTACCCCCTGTTGGTATAACTGAATTCACAATATGGCTGTATAGTTACAGTGCAATTTCTGAACCCTGTATTTCTGTATAAATTTGACCTAAAATGTGATCGGATCTTACTCTATGTCATAAAACTAGATAAAGAAAACCAAATTAATAAAGGATGCAAAAACTTTATAGTTATTATTATAGTTATAGTTATATAGACATTTTAACATTATAACCAGTCAAGTGAATAACACTGATTATCTCTTTATCATGGCACGTGTTAGTGGGTTGGATATATTAGGCAAGATGTGAACATTTTGTCCTCATTTGACATGTTAAAAACAGGATAAATGGGCAAGCGTAAGCATTTGTTTGTCAAAGTTTGACAAAGTTTGACCAGGGCCAAATTGTGATGGCTAGATGACTGGGTCAGAGCATCTCCAGAACTGCAGCTCTTGTGGGCTGTAGTGGTCAGTATCTATCAAAAGTGGTACAAGGAAGGAACAGTGTTGAACTGCCGACATGTATATTGTATATGTGTATATTGCAATAATTATTATTATATAGTTTTAAGCTAAATTATTCAACAAAATATATTTTGCCTGAAAAACCTTTGATTTCACTTACTGGTGTTACACCATAATATGCAATCAATTAAACCAAACTTTTATGGGTTTTTTTTACTTCTGTCCGGCATTTAAGCATAAAAGAAATGGAATTAAGGATAAAAATAAAACAACAAAAAGAAGGTAGATAAATAAAAAGTATAAACTATATAAAATATATGAAAATATATGGGAAATATATGTATATACATAGATGCATATGGTAGATATTGACAGTACAAATTAAAGTGATTTAGTGATTGTCCTTAAAGTGTCAATGTGCAGTATGATGTGGTATAAGTGCCACTGTGCTGTGCAAGTCCAGAGTTAAAGTGACAGTCCAGAGTTAAAGTGTGTGTGTCATAGTGCAAAAAAAGAAGAAGATGGAAAGAGAGAGGTCCAGTACTAGACCCTGGGTGTTTCCTGGTTTAAACTGTGAATGGCCTGTGGGAAAAAAGCTTCTCTTCATTCTCTCTGAGTTTGCTTTCAAGGAGCGGAATCGCTTCCCTGAACGCAACAAAGAGAATAGTCCATTGTTGGGATGACTGAGGTCCTTCACGATCTTCCTGGCCCTGGTCTGGCACCGCTTGCTGTAGATGTCCTGCAGGTCAGGGAGCTCGGTGTGGATGGTACGCTCAGCTGCACCACCCTCTGGAGGGCTCGCCTGTCCAGGTTTTTAGTCCCCTGTAGGTAGGCCGTCTCATTGTTGTTGGAGATCAGGCCAACCACAACAGTGTCGTCAGCAAACTTGATGATGGTAGTGGAGTTGGAGGTGGCCACACAGTCATATGTGTACGAATCGTGGAGGGAATTATGGTGTTGAACGCTGAACTGTAGTACACAAACAGCATTTTTGCAGGTCCTTAAATTACCTTTTTTGGGGGTTATGGTCTGGACATAGCCATTCTGAAATTTTACATTTATTTTGCTTCAACTATTTCTTTGTAGATGTGATTGTGCACTTAGGTTTGTTGCCTTTCTGCATGACCCACTTCAGTTTCAGTTTACAGTTTACACTGTAGAATTTGCAATCCAGACTTTATAGGTCACTCAGGAATAGCAAGCTATTCTGGACCTGAGGCAGCAGAGCCCCAAATCATGATACTGCCATCCCATGCTTCCCAGTTAGAATGCACTTCTTAAGTTGAAATGAAGTTTTATGTTAGATGTTTTTTTTTTAGTAGTAACATCAGTAACATTGACAACGCAAGAGTGGTCTGTAAATCCGTAGATGTTACCCTGTGGTTCTTTTTGATTTCCCATAATATTAATAGTTGTGCATTCTGCTAGATGAACACTAATTGGGTGAATTAAATTGCTGTTAAATTTCTGCCATTTGTATATAATCTGCTTAACAGTAGAATGGTGAAGACCAAATTCTGTAAAAGGTTTTTAGTAACTTTACCAGCCTGGTGAGCATTGATAACTCTCTTCCTGAAGTTACTCTGGTTATTTTAATCTAGGTTAAGGACTGATCACAATTTTGGTCAAATTCATGAAGTTTATCATCAGTTTAGTTTACTGGTATGAGTACCAGTAGTTGTAGTAGTAATAGAAGCATTAGCATTACTAGTAGCAGTAGTAAAAGCAATAGTAATAGCATTAGCAGTAATAGCAGTATTAGTGGCAGTAGTAGCCTCTAGTAGTATTGAGTCTAGTATATAATTGCCTATTTGCAAATATTACAACATCTTTTCTTTTCATTTTTAACTAATTAAACATGGTATTTAGATACCTATATTGTATTTAATATTCAGTGCTCAAAACCTTCAAAACCCTCAAAATCTTCAAATATTGCGCTAATATAAAGGGCCATGTGTTTGTGGTTTTAGAGTCCAGACGACCGTGTGGAGGTGCGTGGGCATCATGGTGAGTCCATGCTGACCATCGTGGGTGTGGGCCTGTCTGACTGGGGCCGTTTTGACTGTGAAGCTCTCAGCAGAATTGGAGGACATCAGAAGAGCATGTTCCTGGATATCGAGTGTGAGTGTATATTACTCACAGAAATCCCACACAAGCACACACTGTCACAATTGTGTATTCCAGACACATGTACACACATGACAACTCTTAATCACACCAGCAGGAGATAAGAATCTGGGAAATATTCCCATTCCTCCTCCAGCCCATTCTGTTGTAAAAAGTACCATGTGCTATCCTTTTCAAACTGGAGTGTTTTTAGTTAGTCTATAATGCATTTGAAGGATTGAAGGCATTTAACCAATCACTGGGGCTTCATCTGTTCTGAAGGGTTTCATTAGTTTCACAGAGAGAGATCCTGAATTATTGCTACTACATATTCAAAAATGACCCAGGTGACAGAAAATCTCCATGGATAATGTTAAATATCTATCTCATCTTTACGTTAGGCACAGTGTGGTGACACATTTCTATATTCCATCAATAAAGTAAGAACAGATTATCCAGTGGAGTGACACTGGTAGATGGGGAGAGCACTGGGAGGTGGGTGGATTAACATTAACTGTGAATGTATTCTAAATGGGACTCAGTGGAGTGTATTATCCAACAGTGGCACTCATTAACTCAGCGATTTAGTTGCCTGCCTATAGTGACACAGGAGACAGCATCAATCTCTATTATGGAAAAAGCAGGTGTGTCCATTGGAGAGTGTACATATCTGAGAGAGAAGCAGAGAAAAGCCTTTGGAAAGTGAATATGATGGGCAGTGACTGTAGATTGTTTAGGTTGTTTTAGTAAATTGCACTACTACATATTTAGATAGATGCCATGTCTGTAAACCCAGCTGCATGCAAGTTCCCAGATGCATTTTTTGGTTATCATGTGCGTATCTGCAGACACACTCACATCTGTGACAGTCACAGAGTTTAGTCTCTTCCAGTGGTTTTACCTGTGCCAGTGAGCTCTTGGATTATATATTTGAATTTCTGCTCAAAATTAACTCTGGGCATCTGATCTCAGTTCTGTTTTCCACGATAGTCTATAGCCAGGTTTTTAGTGTTCCAACTAGCTAATGGCTTTTTATTTTTTAACAGATGCGCCCAAGTTCCAGACTAATCACACCATCTTTTTCTCATGGGAGGGGAACCCGGTAAATATCAGTTGTGAGGTGATGTCCAACCCTGTGGCCACTATGCTGTGGCGGCGAGACAAGATGACCATCCCTACTGAAGGCACAGCTAACATGCGAGTACACAGTGCTCCTGGCAAATCGTTGCTAGAGGTACTTACACACGGCCACATCTGCACTTGTTATATCAATTACTGAAGGTAACTGATATGCACAGTAATTCATTCTTTGATTGTCTAAACTGTTAGTCTAATCTACTTCATGCTCGAAGCAGATTTGTTTCAAGGTATAGCTCAGATCCAATTCATTCCAACCAGTGATAAATTGGGTCACCATTTTTCTCTAAGTGCACTCTCATTTATCCAGGTCACTCCCATGTCAGACCGGGATTTTGGCCGATACAACTGCACAGCCAGAAACAACATTGGCATGCGGTTTCAGGAGTTCATCTTGGCTCAGGCAGGTTAGTAGACTGCCCCTTTCCAAAAGCCAAAGGTTCACTTCTCACTGTCTCTGAAGTAGAATTTCTTAGTCAACTCTTAATAGTAGAAGAACTCAGGAGGACTTACAGCTCCTGCTGTGTGATTATGGAAATGCCTCTTGGCACATTTGTGAATTTTTACATATTGATTGTACAAATCACCATTAATCAAAGTGTCTCAGTATAGTCCTTAATTCCCCAGACATAAACTACATTTGTCAAGATGCAAATATTTGGTACACATGTCTCCTTTTCCATCTCATTATACAACACCTTCCTTTCCTCTAAATAGATTCAGCTTATAGATAGCAATTCATAATGTTTGAAGAAAACATTTGATTTTAAAAAGCTGGCATTGCTATTTATAAAATGGAATGATTTATTACTTTAACCACATAAACATACAGTAGTGAATATAAAATATTAAATATCAGACATATATGCAAACACACACACACACAACACAAACACACACACACACACACACACACACACACACACACACACAAACACATAGTATTCCTGTCAAAACAAGCAGAGGGCACTCTATATTTACTTAGAGTGTCTCAGAGACTCTACTGGGTGGTCCAACCCACAAGCGGAGAAACACCAGAGCATTAAAATCTTAGAGTAATACTCAGTCAAATGCATATTTATATTTCCCTCTCATTTCTGCCACACTAAATCACAAACACTCACCAACTCTCTCATGTTTTTAAAAGGCCATTTAATTTTTCTTGCTTGCCATTCTCTCACTTATAATCTCCGTCTCCATTATTTGTCCCTGTCTCTCTCCCTCTCTTTTTCTCTCTCTTTCTCTCCCTTGATAGAGGTAGGTGATTGTAATTCAGCTCAGGATGTCTGCTCATGCTCAGCAAGGGAAAATGAAGGGAGAGATCCTAAAGGCGATTGTGACTGGCTCAAATGCCTGAATGAAACCTTTTACTGCCTCTGTATGGGACAGTTTACAACAATTGTGATTACTTTGAAAGGATATGATACCAACTAAACGTTGGAGAGTACACAGTGTTAAAAATGATTTTTTTTCTTTTTATTTATAAGTTTCAGTAAGCAAAGAAAACAGGTTTACTGGAGGAGCTAAAATATTGTATGCCTTTGTAGTTCAAGAGATTTGTAGAATCGGTGCCAAGGTACATTGTCACTATTCTGGCAGCTTATCAAGGCTCCACACCTTACTAAAACACTTTTTTGTTTTGTTTTTTTGTCTCAAAAACACTTGTGGGTAACCCACTGTATGCTTAAACAGATTATACCATTTAAAAAACCTAGGCATGATGGTATGCATGTAGCCCAGATTATTTAAATGATTTGTATATAAAAAATAATAAATAAATACAAATTATTACTGAAACATTTTAACTAGATGTTTTATTGTTTCAAGCTGTTTTATTCTTGTAACCTTTTTTTTTTTTTATCCAAAAAGCCAGGATAATGTACTCCATTATATACTCAAGATCAGGTTGGCTGTTTATGTTCTACTTGTTCCTGCCTGTTTCAGATGTTCCATCTAACCCATACTCGGTGCATCTTAGCTCCGTGGCACAGCGCACAGCTACCGTCACATTTATGAAGCCAGACTCTCATGGTGGAGTTCCTATTGGCCATTACCTGGTCAGATACAAAGACATCAGTTCAAATGAGTGGAGAGATGTGAAGTCACATGGAACACAAAGTGAGTGACAATCTCCTACTATCAGATCCTCATTACTAGGTAACATGTGTGACTAGTACAGTATATTGACATGCTACAATATGAAAAATATTTTATGTAAAAAGTTTGTTACATTTTGCGGGGATAAATAGTCTGTTTCCACAAACACACAAATATTAAAGATGCTTGTTTGAAAAAGGGGGAAAAAATGACCTTAAAAGTTCACTTGCCTTGAGGGCCTGAGTTAGCGAGTCATCCTAAGTGTTGGCCAAGATTGCAATGTTTCTGGATCCCAAATTGATTTTTCCTGCACAACACTCAGAAAGGCTTGCGGGAACATAAAGGACAAATCAGACAGCCAGATAAGCAAGCTCAACTACTTAAAAGGCTCAGAGCTAATATCCATAATGCTGAGAAGAGTTGTGCCAAAGAGGCATGATTGAGCAAAAGAATAATTGGACATTGCAAACCTTGGTCATGATTGAGGAAAGCAATCAGAATTTTGATATTGAGGCCTCAATCTATATTTATTTCAAGTGTCAGTTAAATCCATTCTCTTGCTTTTTTTCTATTCTCTCCATCTCTCTTCTAACTTGCTATCACTACCTCACTGTCTTCCATCTTACAGCAATAGTGCTGCTCACAAACCTTGAGCCCAACACTACATATGAGGTTCGAGTGGCAGCAGTGAATGGAAAAGGCCAAGGGGAGTTTAGTCGCACAGAGAGCTTTCAGACATTGCCCATTCGTGAGTATACAGTATTCCAGTCAATAAAGCAAATTCTTCAGTTGCATGATATGTTTTTTCATCTTAAAAGAATCTAGACTACTGCATACGGCACACAGTTATGTCAGTAATGTATATTGTTATATATTGTAAATTGACGTGATGGTAATTTTTTACTTATGTGTCTACTTATGTCAAAAATAAACATATTTTAACTTTTCACTGATAGTCCAACATGAGGGTTTTTGTGATTTATGGGTAAGAAAAATGTTCTAAACCAAGATTTGTTTTTAATTTGTTTTGCATATATGCTAGCCATCAGAAGGATCTGAAATGTGAATACATTTTATATCCAATGTGACTAGTTTTTTTTTTTTCATGGTAATTATGCAATGAATAATACAAAACGATGTTCATTTATAGAAAATAATCTGAATAATCCTATGCAATTTTAATTTCCTATAAAAGCATTCACTGTTTTTTTTAGTTGTTGTTGTCAATAAATGGTTATTTATAAAAAATGACATATTATGCTTTTTGCCCATTAATACAGTCATTAGGTTTAATGTCAATGAAATAAAATCATGATATTGCTTATATTTGAGCAGGAACATCCAGTTGTTGGTTTTTTTTACCAGTTTCTCTCCTTTCTCACTTGAAATTAATATGACAAAAATTGCAAAGTTACAGTATGTTACGAAGAAACCTTAAAGCTCTTTACATAGCCCTTAATATTTTACTGTTTTTATATGTTTTAATATGTTTATGTGGAGCATCTGCCATTAATGTCTCTGTATACATTAATTTTTAAACGAACAAATAACAAATATAAACCATACATTAATTTTTAAACTAACAAATAACAAATATAAACCATAACTACTTTTATTATAGAGAAATATTCATATATTTACCAATTAGAATAAAACAATACAACAATAGGTGCTGTATGGTGAATGTTTTATGCATTTATATTGTTTATAATTAAATAGAGAGCATTCTCCAATTGTAAAGCATTTTCATATGTGTTGCAGGAGAGCCGAGTCCCCCATTAGTGCAGGGTCAAAGGTGCATTGGAAAGGCCTACAGACTGGGCCTGGTTAAACAGGACGATGGTGGCATGCCCATCCTGGAGTATATTGTCAAATACAAAACAGTGAGTCATAAACATTTCTTCACAACTTTTCTTTTTATACAAACTTGACTTAACAAATTAATTACTCTTTGCTATTTTTTAGTTAACAAATCAGAAAATTTGTGTCATTCAGCCAATGACTATTAACAGAGTTATTATAGGGAGCTATAAATGTCAACATGTATGCAAGCAAGTATTACTGCTTTAGATAAAACGTAAAAAAGTAATTTTTTTCTTCCAGACATAAAGATAAGAGCGGGTTGCAAAAATAGGTTCTTAAAGATGCATGTGTTTCAACAGCAAAGAATATGACTGCACTGCTAGTACAAAGTAGTAGACTTGTTTTTAGAAGGGTTCACCCTGCACTAGAAATGCTTGAAGTGGGGTGTGTGTAGGTGCTTTATCATCCTTACCACTCTCTATTACTCTCCAATTAGTCTCTAAAAGGTGAGCTGTTCCTCTCTGTCAATCACTAAAGTGGTGCAGAAGTGGCTGTCACTTTCAGTCATCCCCATACAACACATTATTTATCAGATCCAAAAAAGTCCCATGTCCTCACACAGCCCATACCATATCACTCAACTCTAAATGGAGTAGTACATCAAATGTGAAAATATGCACACTTAATTATATTAATATGTGGAAAAGCTGGCATTGCATTGGAGCACTGTAGTGAGTGTAGCTTTCCAAAGCAGCAGCCTTATCAGCAAAACACGAAATCCTTTTTTTTTTTTAACTAAGATAAGGACATTGTTCCCCTAAGAAATGCTAATTAAGCCAGCAGGTGTGTTTGTGTGCGTGTGTACGCATGTGAGTCTATCTGTCTGTCTGTGCAAGTGTACCTGTGTTTGTGTGTATACTCATTAAAAAGTTGCTCTGATTTTGGTGTATAGCTTGTTTATGGGATTAGGAGCTGCTGTTGAAAAATCTGTGTTTACAGATCGCTGAACCCTAGAGGACATCTAGCTTTGTCCTTCTATCCCTCAATTTCAATGCTGCTGCCCCTAATTTAGTCAGTCTCATGTCAAATCCTTCCCTCTTCTGTGACCCACATGGGTCCATCATCCACCTCATCTTCTCTCTTTCCATCTCTCTCCATCTCTCTCCATCTCTCTCTCTCTCTCTCTCTCTCTCTCTTACTTTCTCTCACTCTCTCTAGCTTTCTCTCTTTCTATCCTTTCTGTGATGTCTTAGTTTTGTGCATGCAGAGGTAAGAACATGGGAAATGGAAATGAAGAGACGTAGTGCCTGAGGCCTGTCAGGCATGTGAAATGCATATTCAACCGTTTAGCTTTTAAAGAGATCTGGTAGTCTGAAAATGTCAAAATATGAAAAGGATGATGATTTTGAGAAATAGAGTGTGGGCTGGAGTTTTATTGCAGTACAGCAGGCTGGATAATACCATAAACACATGCACATATACATATATATGTAAAAACATATAAACAACATTAATGGAAAATGTGTTTTGCCATGTACTTGTCATGTGATTGCGTGGGAACATTGAGTGAGATTATGAAGACAATCAGTTTTTTTAAGGAGAGTAAATGAAGTAAATGGCCAGAGGAGTTTGTGTCAATTGTCTCAGATTTGGGTTAATCATCCTGTGTTGCGTGTGTGAGGAAGTTAGACGTGCTTTCCAGAGAAACTGAAGTTAAATGGAATTATTATGTAAAAAAATTGCTCCATTCATCAATGCAACATCCTCACCCATACCGGCAAAGGCTGTAATAAAAAAAAAGAATCTTGGACTGACATACTTTTGTGGGTGTATTTGTGTGCATGTGTTTTTTAGGATAAAGAGGACCAGTGGATGACCAAGGTGGTACCAGGTTCGAATGACTTTGTGCTGCTACAGCCTCTCCAGTGGAATATGTTGTATGAAGTGGAGCTCACTGCCCGCAATGTCAAAGGCCTGTCTGAGCCCACCTTTGTGAAGTTCTCCATGCCACAAAAGCCAGATATTACAGGTACATTCACCTATGGAACATGTTTTATTAAACACTTGTACTGCATATATATTAAGGATGTGCATCCCCATAACTGAGGCCTATGCAAGTCACATCTTGATGCATAGTCAATGATATAATACAATAAAGATACATATGAAGCAGCTACCGATGCGATGTGATACGTTTTACCCCTATTACAATGCAGTGCAATCCGATTTCAATTTGATTCAACACAATGTGATTTACTGCAATACGATGTAATGGAAAAAAATATAATGCTATGCAATTCAATATAGCACAGATTTATTTTCTTTGTTTCAGACAGACATTTACTTAAGTGCCTTCTGATTTCGAACGCATGGCCCGTTTACAAACGGTATCGCTTTTTCATGGCCTGTTTTTGTAGAGCAAAAATAAAAGAAAGAAAAATTATACATAAAAAACAGATTCTCTTTTGATGTACTCTCTCAGTAAGATCTAGCTCTACCTCTACCTCTGTTAATCTATAGTCTATATGACTCTCAGGACATGAGCAGGAGTGGTGCAGAGAGAACATGCTTAAAAAACAGTTTGACTGGGAGAAATCAATCTACGGTACATATAAAATATTGGTCACAAATTGTTGGTCACTTTCTAAGTAATTAAAGAATAGTGCATATACTAATAATTATATGTATATATGTAGCACACGTGGTGTAATACACTAGCTTTACTGTTCTTACCCCACATGCCTTCGTGGGTTCTTGGCTTTGTTTTGTTTAGGAGATCAACACTTGGTTTATTGAACATTGAGAGGTGGAACTCATACATTAGCCAAAATGGATTAAACAATGCATCTCATCTCTCTCTACACTCTCACAACTTGTGCAGCCGTGCAGTGTATATATATATAAATAAAAAAAAAAAATATATATATATATATATATATATATATATATATATATATATATATATATATATATTTTTTATTTTTATTATTATTATATATATATATATATATATATATATATATATATATATATATATATATATATATATATATATATTTACTTTATTTACTTTATTTTTTAAGCCTTTTATATTTCAGCAAGACAATGCTTAACTGCATACTGCATCTATTATAACAGCATAGCTTTGTAGTGGAAGAGTCTGAGGGCCTGCCTGCTGTCAAAACCTTTCCCTAATTAAAAATTTTGGTGCTCCATTAAACGAGAATATATGGCTAAAAAGAACAAGGACTGTTGAGCGATTAAAATCCTGTTATAAGACATGAATGGGACAACATTCCTTTTCCAGAAATTTAGGAACTGGTTTCCTTAGATTGCAGACATCTACATACTGTTAAAAGAAGAGTGAATGCTACACAGTGGTAAACATGGCCCTGTTCCAACTTTTTTGAGATGTGCTGCAGCCACAAATAAAAAATAAAAAAAAACATATTTTTCTTTAAAATAGGACTTTTCCTTCATTTTAATATTTTGTTATATTGTTCTACTGTAAATAAAATATAGGTTTATGAGATTTTCAGTTGCAGAATGGATTATATGATTATTCACAATAGCATAATATGATGAATTTGCCAATACAGTATGAAAAGTCTCACCATAACTGCACTTTGAATATTATGATTTGTGTGTTCTAGCTAGTGATATATTAATAGAAAACCATGAATGCTTTTTTATCCTTAAAGTATTCTCTGATTATAATTGCTTGCAAGATTCTACCCACTCATACTTAGCCAGCCATCATCATCAACATCACTGTCAGACTTTCAACCCACAGAAACAATACTTTTCACTTAACACACATCAGGTCAAACTTAATGACACTTAAAAGCATTAAAAGTTTGAGTCGTTTAGTCTCAAGAGCTCATTGTTATAAAATCAGCAGCACTAGTGAACTATTCAGCAGCTTTGAATAGCTAGTGACTGAATATCTGTGCTCCTGCTATTTGATAGATGTAAAACGGTTCGGTGAGTTCTGTCAGTGGAAGTGGAAGAGGGTAGTGTTGATTGAAGCAAAAAATGCCAGTAGTACTGGGAGCAGTACTGTAGAGAACAGAGAGAGGTTGATGGAAAAGGAGGCTGGTCGATTGGCTGTCCCCTCTCATTTTGCATGCTTTTTGCAGGCAAAGACCCAGGAGTGCTTTTCAACAAGTCTGTCCTTGTCTTTATTCACACCTCAAAATTACACCGAAATTACATCCACTTTATTCATGACAATGACTATCACATAGATGAGTTAGTCTCTTTCAATTAGCTTTTGTTTAACCAAACATGCGTTGAGTCCTCTCAACAAAATTGCAATTAATTAAACCCTTTTGTCCATAATGCTTCAGAATTTTATGCTTTTGTAAAGTACAGCTTAGAATAATGGAGGATTTGTATTACTTTTGTGTAATATGTAATAAAACTATATAAATCAGTACAAACGAAAAAGTAAAAAAATTGATAGATAGATATACTACAGACATTTTGAGTTTGGGTTTTATTTTTTTCGAACACCAGAGGGGCATCAAACATTTTGAAAAACACTAGACTTTCACTAGAATTTCAGGACAAAATAGAGCAATAAACGTGTTACGTTTTAGTAAACTGAAATATGCTGTAACCATCTATTCTGAAAGAAATCCTTTACACAACAGTGAGGTGAATTCTACTGAAAATAAATAAAATTAAGAAATGTAAACATCCCCTAGTGTTTTTTTGGACATATAATCCCAATGCAAGGGGGTCAATATTTATGCAACCCACTGTATGTTGGGTGAAATAGTGGCTCAAATGACAACAGTAATATCAGATATTTTCTTTCTGATCATATCTTTTCCCATAACTACAGGAAAGTGCACACCTAATATAAAAAAACCATATGTGTGGAAATAAAATTTGTACTATATCTAAGGGAATTATAAATAGCTTATCCACCATTTTAAATTGTCCCTCTGCAAACCAATTAAACCTAAGGTTTAGAGGGATATGTCGCTGAAAATCATTCAGTGACATTCAGTTGTTTTCTAGAATAGTTAAAATCCATTTCACAATGCTCAGTATATCATAGCAATTAGGGACTTGAAGAGCAGCAGGTTTAACATAACTGCTTACCATCTCTAGGTTACGTATGTAACCCTAGTTCCCAGAGGGAACAAGACGCTGTGTCGCAATGCTTTGGGAATGCTTCGCATTGTCCGCACTCTGAACCACGTGTGAAATATGGCCAATAGGCAAGTCGTGAGGAACTACAAAATGGCTGCGCGGAGGTAGCGACATCAGCTTTTGCAAAAGAGAGAAGGTAATTGCCGCATGGATGCAGGGAGTGTGGCCTGGGGATGCAGCACCTCGTTCCCTCTGAGAACTAGGGTTACCTAGAGACATTCCCCATTCGGGAACTCATACTGGGTTGCAATCACGCCACACTGATCAGACCCTGCCTAGTGTGTGTGGGCCTCACAACCAGCACGTAGGACAGTGGCTCTGAGGTCAAGGTCATAGAACCTGATGAAGGTCACCAGGGTGGACCAGCCCGTAGCGTCGCGGATGTCCTGGAGTGAGACTCCAGGGACCAGGCCATCTGCTTATTGGCAGGAAATCCCTTCCTGTTAGGGCCATAGCAGACAAACAGCTGCTCTGACTTTCTCCACGGACATGTGCTCGCTCTGGACACAGCCGGTTCTGCTTCTCCTGGCCAGGGGCTAGGAACGGAGGAAGGCAGGCTGCCTGTAGCATGACAGGTTGTGAGGAAGCCATAGGCACCTTAGGCAAGTACCCAGGTTTGGTATAGACAAACGCACTGCCCATGCCAGGGGCAAATTCCAGGCGAGATGGGGCCATGGACAGAGCCTGCAGGTCCCCGACCCTCTTCAGGGAGGAAATTGACATTAGGAAAGCGGTCTTTACAGATAGGTACCTAAGGGCCACCTCGGCCGGGTGCTCGAGGGGGGGCTCAGATAGAGCACATGGCCAACACAATGGCCAAGTCCCAAACAGGCACTTTGGGTCGTGACCCGGGCCTCAGCCGCCGGGCCCTGCGGAGGAAACTTGTCACGAGAGGCTGCTTACCCAGCAACTGCCCCGCAGGTGGGGTAACATAAACTGTGATAGCGGACACATAAGCCTTCAGGGTCAAAGGAGTCAACCCCGTGGCAAACTGCTCCTGTAGAACTGCAGAACTGAACCAACCGGGCAATTAACTGGGTCTAGCCGGCGGTGCCCGCGGCATACGGCCTCCTTGTGGAGGGAGCTCTGGAATGGAGGATGGTCTCCACTACCTTAGTAGAGAGACCAGCTGCTACGAACTATTACCCCTCAGGGGCCACAGCGATAGCCTCAACAAAATATATATATAGGTTTAAATCAAAGTGCACTGGTAGCATTAGATGATTCCAACTGGCATTAGAAAGTCTTATTATGGATTTGAAGTAGTTGAGTTTACAATGTAATCAACCTAATCAATTGGGGCAGAGTGGGGTGACATTTTTAATAAATGATGTCACCTGTTTATAGGGATAGTGTTGAAAAGTTCAAGCTAATGGCCTCAGCAAGAAATGTAATAAAAGGGCTGAACATGGTGATAAAGAGACACCCTTGCTTGGTAAGTCCGCTCACTATAATCAGTTCTGAGTACTGACTATTGTTAACAGTGTGGGCACTTAAGTTTAACACTGCTGGATGTACAATTTTGGAAATTAAAAATGTTAAAAATGTTGTAAATCAAAAAATATTTTGCTTTATTTAATGTGCATTATCATGAGTCCTTCTTCACAATCCTTTAGACATCAGAGGCCTACATACTATGCACTGAGTAGTAAAAAATAGATTGTCATTGTGTAATTGTCATTATCCCCTAATTATTTTAGCATTATAAACCCAAAACAAACTTCAATGTTACTGAGAAAATTTATTTCTAAGTAAAACAGTAAGTACAAATGCTCCAAATGCTCTACTTTTATCTCATAGTCAACTTTGTTATGTTGGTCCTTTTCCCCAGGCTCTGCCTATCTTTGAGGCTCTTAGATGGAAACGTGATGGCTAACCCTATTAAGCTAGTTAAAATACAGCATAGAGCACAAAGCTATCACATCTAATCACTTCCACTGTGTTGCTTTTTTTTTTTTTGCTCACTAGCCTGTCAGACATTCTCAATTTCACCCAATGTTACACTGGAATACAAAAATACAGAGAATACACAAACTTCTCTTTTTAGTTACTAGCTAAAGTTTAACAGCTCACAACAGGTCAGTACTTATAGCTGCTTATATTTTTGGCCCCTGACTCAGTAGTTATAGTTGAACAAAAACAACTGAACTGCACTGATACTTTAAATAATAGTAAAATGTTCCCCCAGAATAAACTTCTTTTTAGCACTGATCCTAAACACTGCATTTGCTAGGTTATCAGAGTGCACTGATGTTATTATTAGAATTGTACCAACCTTTATTAAACCCAGTATTATATGGCTGGATAATACTTGACAGGGTGACCTTGAGTCTACAAACCTGAATCTAGCTATCTCAGTCACAAGGCAATGAGTATATATTAGAAGGGATGATCATCTTTACCCTGCCTGACCAAAACAAATGTTATATTGCACCATTCTGAAATGGGAGACGGTTGTAGAAGAAATAGGAATTACATTTTTAAAAGTAATATTAGCATAGTGGCATGAGGGATATACCAGAACATGATCAATGAATACCCCAAATAAAGGTGTCTCTATGGGAGCATTCAGTGACATTATCTACCATACTATTATTAAGCACGTAAGAATGTAATTTGGTGTCAAGGTAGACTGACATATTGCAAAGAAATATAGGAAAAATATTTCTTCAAATACAAGACAATTTATACTTAGTAATATTAGTGAAAATAATATTTCAGCTATCCATATCAAGAGTGTTTTTTTTTTTTTGTATTTCCTATTTTTAAGCTCAATATAATTATTAGAAACTGAAGTTTTCTGTTCTATCATTCACTTCTCTATAGCCACATTTTTATATTCAGTTTATTCATGGGTAAACAAGAAACAGCACCAGATGTGTGAAGCCACTTTAAGAAGGGCGAGAATTAAAGTAATATATGTCCTTCTATGAGTTGGATGTTGTTGCTTTGCAACGCCAATGAAAGCTGTTAGGATCATTAAAAACAATTTAATGTTGTTAAACTCTGCTGAAATAGGCTTGGAAATCTTTCAATATATCAGTTGGTAATGACAATCTCTGTCAGATTAATGACTTGTGATATGTGACAGTAACCATGTATTGGTATTTCTTTGTATGTGTTCTTGCATTGATTTCACTGCTAATCAGATATATCTTCTATCATCTTCTCCCTCCCTTTCTGTCCTTCTATTTTCTTTTACTCTACATCCTTCCCTGCTTCCATGTGCTCTTATTTATAATTCTATTGCGTTGCCTCTTTTCTGGTTCCCTCTAAACAATACTTCTCTCCTATTCCCACCTAATGCATAATTCAATGCACTCGGGACCACAACACAAATCGCTGGGCTCTTTGTTTTGCTACCAACTGGCACTAAAATCCCTTCTCTCCACTTCCATATATGACTTTCTTTACAATAAATAAAAACACTTCCTGATTGCAATGCTTCCCATTTCACTTACACCAAACCTCCTTTAAATAAATCCTACTTTTAAGCAGCCCATCTATCACCAACTGGACATGGAAATCCCACACTTCACTCTGCCTAAGCAGTGGCACTCATTGGAGCTACAGTGTCACTTATTCTGCATTTGTGTCACTGTTGATGTCATTCCATCTCCACCCTGCCAATGGGAACAGACTCAAAGACTGAGCCAGAGACTTACCTCCAGTTTTTCCACAAATGAGCCAAGCCTCTTGGGGAGATTACTGATTCTTTGCAATGTCGGATGATTGCATGGGTGCACATGATCACACTCACCTGCAGGTCTGAGTTGATGGCTAATGTTTCATTTCCATGTCTGCATTTCAGCATTATGGGCCCTTCTTTATACCAAGGTTACAATGGTTACTGCATTGAAACATGCCACATTGAGCACTGTATCCTCACTTGTGGTTGGTATCTCTTTATCCTCAGACTATAAACTGAGTGTAAATTATTGATAAAAATCTAAATATGAGTTATACATGCACAAAGAGAAAGAGTTTTAGTTTTTGCTCTTTAGTTTGTATATATTGTACCACTGTGTAAAATGTTGCCTGTTTCTTTACTTGATCTATGTTAGTACTATTAATCCTGTGCATTTACATAGAGTGCTCATTTAATAATGACAAAAAATATATTTCAAGCACATCAGACATTACTGCACTGACCCCAAGTTTTTACATAAACCATGATCTCTCCCTTTTAAATGATCACAATACACCACTAATAATGATTACAATACACCACAACATTACACTACAATAATGGTATATCAATTGCTTTTCATTTTATTTACATAGAATTCGCCTTAGGAGAATTGTGTTTTTTGCTGATGAATTGAAATGGCATGCTTTACAAATATGTGCAAATTGTTTATTTTACCTCTTTAATAGTAGGAGAACAAAAGTATAATCTGAACACAGTCTCTTTATCTGAAAGTGCAGCTAACTATAAACTGAAATCTAATTTGTTTTGTCAATAATAGTTTTTAAAACACAACAAAATATCATTGTCATTATAAATGCACTCGCCTTTTACTGTTTTTCTACATGCCTGATTCCAAAAAAGTTGGAATGCAAAAAATTAAAAGAATGCAATGATTTGCAAAGCTCATAAATCCATATTGTGTTCATTAATAAAACATAGAACAGGTATACATTGTTAAAACTGAGAAAATGCACAATTCTAAGAAAGAATATGGTAATATTTATCTGGTGGTCATAACACCTTAAACTAGTTGGTCAATAAGAGGCTGAAAAAAGAAAACATTTAGGACATTTACTGTAAATCTCTTAAGCATTGATTTGAAGCTTAATTACAGCTGAGCTGCAAAATGTTTTTCAAACTAGATATTATTTTCCACATACCTAAAGTAATATGATTCTTTGTACAGCTCAGACAAATTGAGGTCTCATTCAAAACTGGATTTCTTTTTTTTTAGGTAGTATCACAACCTGCCAGAAAATTGCATTGCTTTAATGATACTGACAAAAGCCTTCCAGTCTGAATGATACTTAATTGTCTACTAAAATGGAATTGCTTTTTGTTGACTGTTCCAACTAGAATTGATTCCAGCAAATGAAATGGGTCTGTTGTTTTATTGTTCCCCATTACAAGTGATCACACTAGTCATAAATAAGTTTTTCTTTTCCAGGAAAAGAAATAAACTAAATCAGTCCAACCAGGGTGCATGAAGTCATTCATTTTAAAGTTTGACGCAACCAGTCATAAATCACTGGACGTAATAAACATTCGCAGGAATACAAATGCCTTATGTAGTACTGTTTGAATAAATAAAAATTTCAAGGACATTGACCTTGCAAAGCAGTCATTTTAGACATTTTTAGTGACTTGATTATTTTATGAAATTACAAAAAAGCTGTAGCAGCTTTGATAAGTATATGTTCATGAAAGCAGCAATTTTTGTGAGAATTTAAAAGCACTACACAAAATGACATTCTGAAGCTATTCTAAAGAAACTATGCTTCAAAATGTAATGCCTGATTTGAAAGAGCAACTTTCAATTTGGGATCTCTTTAGAAAATGTTCACATTTGCCCATTATTGACAAGCTCTATATGTTATAATGTTTCTTTCGGCTTCTCCCGTTAGGGGTCGCCACAGCGGATCCTCCGCATGTTTGATTTGGCACATGTTTTACGCTGGATGCCCTTCCTAACGCAACCCTCCCCAATTTATCCGGGCTTGGGACCGGCACTGAAAGTGGCTGGGGATGGTTCCCTGACCGGGAATCGAACCCGGGTCGCAGCGGTGAGAGCGCTGCATCTTAGACCACTAGACCACAATTTACCTAAATATCTATCCTACTAGAGAATTGCATAAAAGTTCAGGAGAAAAAGAGAGCTTGACAGATTAAAACTTGTAAAAAAACGAAGAAAGAATAATTTATTTGTGCTTTAAAATCATTTACACCAGATGAAATTGTGATAGTTTAATAAAAGGAGGCTATCTCAGACTTATTTCTGTTCTCGACTGCCTACGATTAGGATTTGTTCTGATTTAATAAAATGTATGTGTACAGAGGCATCTGCACATGAGAGCCTTGGAACCCACCTGTTCATCAGGAATTGTCTGCCGAAAATTTCATTTTTCCCTATGGACTCCAGGTGGTAGCTTATTACTTTTCACATTTTAGGTACAACTTTACATGCACATAATGGTTACTGAGCCATGAGCCCAGCCCCTAAGCACAGCCATCTTGCCTTTGGATAATGGCCATCCCAGGGGCAATGACTCTGTTAAACCAGTAATGAGCGGAGGGTCACCTCTGCTTGGGGAGCATAATGTCTTAATGGGCTACTGGGTCTTTAAAGGATCATTATAGAGCTATGCCTCACTTGTTTCCTCAGCATGGACAGTGCTTGAGCAGGACTCATATTTATGTAATGAGTAGCTTTCCAAATTGCATCCTGACTTCAGTACCTTCCATCAGGGAAGGGCAAAGGTAATGACCAGGAGTTTTCTTTGGGTTTTAACATTATTCGTTAAAAAAATAAATGGTTAATTTCTGTGCTTGTTCAGTCTGCATAAAGCCATATGCCAAGCTATTGTTCATATGGGTGATTTACTCTCAGCTGCTTAGATGAAAGATTTCAGAATTATTCTTTTTTGCTGTTCCCCTTCAGGAACTCGAGCTGCGTCTTTAGAATGCTTCAGCAATGTCCACGCTCTGAATCACGTGTGTAATCAGTCAAATGGAGACCACAGCATCATTGTAAGGGTGATGTCATGGCCAGGAAGCTATAAAAGCACATGGAGTAAAACTGGGAATATCTTCTGTTTGTTCAGGAAGCGCTCTATGTGTGTATGTCCTTGAGAAAAAAAATAAGAAAATTAAAGCGACAAAGAGAGTAAAGCACACGTTTCAGCTGTGTGTTCCTCCCTGCCCAGCCTATGGATATGTGCAGCCTATGTGCCATTTCTTTGAGAGCGGAGCATGCTTGGTCGGTTTTTGAGGGAGCCAACTGCGCAAATTGTGCTTGCACGTCAATGCGAATGCTTTGCTCTCAGAGAGCACTCTTCTAGGAGGGTGCTCCCGCTCCTCATGGTTCTGGCCCCACTGTCTTTGAGGTGCAGTGGCGTTCGAGGACATAAGGCAGATTGACCTAGCAGAGGGTTTGGAGATGCGCCTGCCCCTTTCTCCTTCCTCACCTGCTGGGTCCATCATTCCCTCGCAAGGTTCGGAAGCCCGCAACTCGCATCACTACCTCCAAGCTGGGGTCTTCCTCTCTTTCTGGACCAGGAGGCCGAGGTGTTGGTGCTGATCCTGAATCAGGTCATGTTTCAATTTAGGTCTGAGGACTGGTTTGTCACGATAGACCTGGAGGATGCATACTTTCATGTATCCATTCTTCCAGCTCTCAGGAAGTTCCTGAGGTTTACTTTCGGGGGCCGAAGCTTACCAATGCCGAATCCTTTCATTTGGTTTTGTCCTCTCACCCAACACCTTCACAAAGTGTGTGGATGTGGCACTGGTCCCGCTGAGACTTCAGGGCATGTGGCATATCAATTGCCTAGATATGCCTAGAGATGCTGGCTGTGCTTTGAGCTCTGAAGCATTTCCTTCCAGACCTGAGGCCACCATGTGGGCCACCAGGGGGGTCTGTGATCTCGCATCCTGTACAAGCTGGCACGTTAGATCCTCCTGTGGGCCCAGGGGAAGCTGCTCTCCCTGAGGACAGCGTATATCCCAAGCCACTTAAATAAGGGAGCAGATGGCTGATGGCAAGACAAGGGCTGAGGCCTAGGGAATGGTGACTTCACCGCAATGTGATGGAGTAAATCTGGTAAAGATATTTTCAGAGCACAGGTGGACCTGTTTGCGACTCAAGAGACATCGCACTGTTCTCCCTCTATAGCTGGATGCCTTGGTACTGGTGTGGCTGAGGCAGCAGCTGTATGCCTTTCCCCCTGTAGCGCTGATCTCTTCGCTGAGCACACTCCCTGTGAGATTCCTGTGGAGGCTGTGGCTGTGGCCCTGAAGGAGCACAGCTCCTAGCCACCGGTCTCTCCATCAAAGTGGTAGAGACCATACCTTAATCCAGAGCTCCCTCAAAAAAAAGGAGGTTGTATGCCGTGAGGCGGCGCCTGATAACGGCATGGTACGAACGCTCAGCAGATGGATTGTGAATGCTATTTAATTCTCTTATAAATCCGCTGGTCACTGCACTCCTTTCGGGGTTAGAGCTCACTTAACTCAGAGTGTGGCAGCCTTTAAACTTTGCCATCTGGAGTTTCCCTTTAAGACATCTGCAATGCTGGGGGTCGGTCAACCCCGCTGACCTTAGCCAGGTTTTAGAGCCTTGACCTTTGTGCCATTTCTGGCGCCTTTGTCCTTTGACCTAGCTGTGCCCATCCAGACTAGGCAGGGTTTAGTCAGTCTGTCATTATTGGACTCTCATTCCCAAAGCGTTGTGGATGCCGAACGAGTTCCTGAAGGGGAACGTCTCCAGGTTACGTATGTAACCATGGTTCCCCAAGGGAACGAGATGCTGCATCTCCTTGCCACACTGCTTTCATCCCTGCAGTGCTTCCTTCCCTCTTTAGAAGCTAGCTTCATGTGCTTTTATAGACTCCTGGTCATGACGTCACCCCGCCGGTGATGCCGCGCTTTCCATTGGACTGATTACAAACATGATTCAAAGCGTTGTTGACGCGGTGTCTTGTTCCCTCATGGAACCAATGGTTACATAGGTAACCTGGAAACATTTTTTTTAATGCTGTTCATATATATATTCAAATTTTTATTTGTATACATATTTATATATATATAAATATGTATACAAATAAAATTTTGTATACATATTTATATATATCATACATATGTATAGTCATACAAATACCCCATAACTCAATAAGTTTCTCTTCTTGCTGTACTATCCACCTGATTAATTTCCATATTTTGGTGGTTTGAAGTTGTCAAGCTAATTGCGTCATCAGGTTTGGCACTCCTATTAGTTCATGGTTTGACTGTTGTAGTGGGAGAAGTCACACTGCAGAAAAGAGTCTGAAAACTTCTGGCACTGCCAGAATTTTATCAGAGAAAAAAAAAAATCGCAATGGCCATTAATCAGTGGTCAGTAAACATGTCAAAACAGCGATCAAAGACAACAGATTTTAGCCTCTGATTTTAGAAATCTTTTATTTTTGGAATAAAATATGAATCTTTAGCCAGGACTATATAAGTATTCTGTAACATCTAATCTGTTAGGGAACCACCGGCCACGCCCCCCCTTTGGCACTCAGCACACTCGCAGCGCCTCGCCTTCCTACTAATTACCTTCACCTGTCTTCAATCTACACCTTCCCTTTATTAGGCCCTCGTTCTTACTTACTCACCGTCCGATCTATGGTTCATTTTGGCGATCATCCCTGGACTACTTGTGATTTGAAATATACCCGTTTTCTGGTACATGCTGCTTCCTAGGTTAATAGGTACATGCTGCTTCCATAGGCTTGTTTCCCAAGGCTAATAAATGTCCTATTCGTATTCTGGTTTCCGACTCTTGATCAAAGCGTGACAGAAGATTGGACTGACACTGAACACTAACCTCGATGGATCCGCAACCGGGTTCCATTTCGGATCCCATCAAGGAACTCGGCGTTGCTCTCCGGGAGGCTTTTGCGCTGGCCACCACCAGCGGAGTTCCACAACCCACCTCCTTCATATTCCGGAGATGCGGCAGCTATGGAGGATTACGCTCAGGAGGATTACGTAACACCTGCGTCCTCGTTTTTGTTTTTGCCGGGCTGGACCCGGCACTCCTGGAGGAGTTCCACGCCAGCCACCCTGACCGCCCCGCACCTCGGGGGGCCATGGGCACTCCAGGCCCCGAGTTAGGGCATCGAGAGCCGCCCCCTGGAGGAGATAATAGGAATCTTTGGCCAGGACTATATAAGTATTTTGCAATGTCTGCTAATCTGTCAGGGAACCACCGGCCACGCTCCCCCCCTCAGCACCCAGCACACTCGCAGTGCCTCTCCTTCATACTAATCACCTTCACCTGTCTCCAATCTACAACCTCCCATTATAAGGCCCCTGTTCACACTTACTCACCGTCTGATCTATGGTTTATTCTGGCGATCATCCCTGGACTACCTGTGTTTTGGAATAAACCTGTTTTCTGGTACATGCTGCTTCCTAGCTTCTGTTTGTTTCCCAAGGATTATAAACATCACATTCGTATTCTGGTTTCAGACTCTTGATCAAAGTGTGACATAATCCTACATATAAATCAGAATGAATTATGATTTTGTACCTGTTTTATCCCAGCCAAAGAAATGCATCTGTACAGTAGATAATCACAACACAAGACGGACAAGATGAATCACAAAATTCTATTACATAAAAGGATTAGTGTAGTTTCTGGTTAATTAATTCAATGTATTTGTTTGTTTGTTTGTTATATAGAATATTTATCAATGGACAGTCACAAAGCAAAGATTTAAATCTTGAGAAGGATGAGACTCTTCCATGAAAAGGTGGCTTGAAAAAAGCTACCGTTCTCCAAAAATAGTATGGTGCATGTTTCATATTTCCAAAACTGTATCTGAACAATGCAACTAAGGCAGAGATGTTTAGGACTTAAAAAATAACAACACAGCACATCACCAACAACACATCATACCAAATGTTAAGCATAGTGGTGTAGAGCTGATGATTAGAGCTTGTTTTGTAGCTGCAGGATCAGGGGAACATATATTATTGTCTCAGAATATTCTTGAGACAAATTTGAGGCCATCTGTCCAGCATCTTTAAGAGGGCTATAGAAAATAGTTCATTCAAAAGGACAATGATCCCAAAGACACACAAAAAAACAACATCTAAATAAATAAAGAAGAAGAAAAAAATCTACAGGCTGGAATAGCCAAGTAAAAGTTGAGGATCCCAAGAGCAAGATCCTAAAAGAAGTGTGCATAAACAAATATCCTCAAACATCAATGAAAATAGGGTTTTCCCCAAACCAATGTGAAAAACTCCTACAGAATACATTTACTTCAGGTAATTGTGGTGGTGTCTTTGTTGTTTCCCAAACTAGGTTTTTAATTCTGGTGAATACCCCCCAATTATAATTTAGGCCCCAACAAATAAAATATAGACTTATAGGAGGGTATGTTTTCTTACTCCCAGGATCTAGCATAAAACGAGATAGATGCTATATAATTAGCATATAGCTAACTTTTCCTGCTTTAGCATAATAGCAGTATGTTTCTATACTAATCGGTTTGGCTGTTTGTACTGTGTTCTGGTGTCATAGTTGCATAATACAGCAAAAAATATTATCAATGAAAGGTTTTTGGAAATGTTTTTATGCTATGTAATTCCTACTTTTTGTGCCAAATAGACACCACTGTGAAATGCCCACACTGTTCTGAATTGGCAGAAACTGTTGGGTTTTGTAGCTTTGAACAATAATTAAAATGTAGTTAATAATATACATATGGCATGCTGGCATAGTGGGTAGCATTGCTGCCTCAAAGCTCCTGGGTCCCTGATACAATCCTGAGGTCATGTTATCTGTGTGGAGTTTTACATGTCCTCTCTGCTTCTCTGAGGTTGACCTCTAGGTTTTCCATTTCCCCTTGCCTCAAAAAATTGTGCTGGTAGATGGATTGTCTACCCTAAATTGTTGGTGTGAGTGGGTAAATGTGTGTGTATTGACTGGTGTCCCCTTAAGGGTGAATTCCCAGATCATACACAGTGCTCTTGGGACTAAAATTCACAAGGATAGAGCTTTTATTAAATATGAATGAATGAATGAATGAATGAATGAATGAATGAATGAATGAATGCTTATGCCTCTGCAAAATGCTTATTAAGTTACATCTATAGAATAACAGAGAATATGAACATTTTACTGAGGTAAGCTTAAGATAACTAATCTTTCTATCAGCATTAAGGAACGTTAGTGTTTTCAAACTAGCAAAGCTCCAAACTTTTTTTACATTCTATTTAGTAATGTATCACAGTGACAGAGTCATTAAGCCTTATGCAAGATTATAAGGATCATTAGCCTGTCAATCAGAAACTAGGTGCCCACCCAAAGACCTCCCCTTAGTATGAGGGTTCCGGCCAGGCACAATCAATCGAGCCTAAATTATTGCTGCTCATTGCTAAGACTCAATTACCACTCGGAGTTAATTAATTGAGTGCGTTGAACCCAGATGCAGACGAATCACACCCATTTGTGGAACTTCGGGATAAGTAATATTAACGAGATGCTAAATTGAGCCTCTAATGACATTATAAATCAACAACAAATCAGTTTAAAGAATGGGGACACGTTCTTCAGAGGGGAAAAGATGTAGAAAAATGAATGTACTATCCAATAAGCCATTGAGGAGATTGTTACATCCTACATACATCAAAAGTGAAAACTGTCTAAAATCTGAAGTGTCCGTGTGCATGCAGTACACTTTCATTATTTACTGTGCAGTGTTGTGTAGCTATCTTTAAGCTCATACTGAAGACCTAGACTAGACAAAATTGGTAAAAGCACGTTCCTTTTTATTACTGCCACATTTAACTGTGGATTTACCTTCCATTATATGTAATTTCTTATATCATTTTACCTTAAGACTATGTGAATCCTCAAGTGTTGAATTATGCCAGGGTTCATCTAAAGTGCAAGACACCACTCATCTAACTCTCTTACTTCTTCTAATCTCTTTCATTTACCTAACTTGCTATCATTATGTCTGGACAGTATGTCTGCCTTTAGATGGATAGAATGTTAAGTTAATGGCACAGCAGCTTTCAGAAGCCTGGGTGATAAATGTGTTTAGGCCAAAAGAATGGCCTGAAAATGTTATTTTGAGATGGATTCTATCTCTAAATTCCATTACAGACAATACCTCATTTCTGATAAGGCTCACGTAGCATCAGCCTTTAACTTGTTACAAGGCCAATCATTCTGCATAACTTTAAGACTTTATATTCTAATATAATATTCTAATTCTAATGCAACACAATGTTACCTGGGTTAATTTGGTAACGTGGAGCAGCTTAAAATTAGCGCTAAATGCAATTCAAGCAAACACGTACACTGCCTTTATAAAACTAGTAAAGGTGTCCTGCGGTTCAGCACCATTAAATAATCTGTCCTGGCACAGCTACACTGTTTACTTACTCCAGTAAATTATTTCTTTTGTCTTCTTCATAATTTATTCAAATGAAAGCAGGCTTTGGGCAATAGCAAACCGTGTTTCTTGTTCTCACTGCTTCCATCCCTATACCCCTATCTTCCAGAACAGAGCTTGCATTAGAAAATATTTAGTCTTTATTTATAATTAGATTGTCTAGCACTGGATTGTACTTTGGGTAGAAAGCTGCTAAGAGCTTTAAAAAGCTAAATATATATAGCGTATAAATATAAGTATATATGTTACTAATTATAACACACAAATTATTTTCAGGAACATGTGCACAACACATTTATCCAATGAGCCATTCATGTGGAAGCAGCACAATGCAAAAAAAAAAATTAAAGAGCATTTAATTTTCATATTAAACACCAGAATAAATAAAAACTATGATGCCAGCAACATATTTTGGTACTATGTCGGCTGGTTTGTGTATTTCAGATACTGGAATCTGTGCTAATTGGTCCGTGTATCTTCTGGTCATTTTAGAAAGAGAAGTTGAAAAATGAAAAAGGACAGTTATTTTTATTTTCTTCTAATACTCCAGAGCCAACTACTGAAAAACAAGTAATTTTCCCGATTCTTTGTGAATGCACAGAAAAGAAAATGAAAAGGAAACTAAAACAACAAAAAAAGTTTTTGAATTTTTTTATGTCTAATTGCAGAACTACAGAAGCAATAAGTCACAGCAGTGTCAAATCAGCAGTAGGCAGAGCTTACACAGTCTATAAAGGTCGTTGTGCTACCTAATACGCACCTGATAATTTTTTTTATTAGGTATCAGCTATTTTAAATATAGTTTTATTCTATGAATATCTACAATATTTTATAAAAATCTTTTTAAATGTAATCACTTATATATGACTTAATGGTACGGACTAAACACAATCGTATGTACATGGGCCGTCAACTTCCGGATTACATAAGATGACTTAACTGCCTATTTACCCCCAATTGGCACTTTAACTTACACTTTAAGCGTCTCCTCCCATAAAAAACAATAATAAGGAAAATGCATTAAGCCACATTCAGCGTTAAGAATCTGTTATGTTTTGATGTGATGTCTTATCTTAATTGATGTCTTATGCTTTGGTGCTATGATATCCGTTATGTTTATGATTTTGTGTGTTCTTGGTTCAGAGTTTGTGTGTCTCTGTTGTGCAGTTTTCTGAGTTTGTTTCACTTCTCTCTCTAAAACAAAATTTGAATGACTAGAAGATACACAGACCCTAATGGTAGATCCAGATTCCTGTTCATCTTGTTTGCAGAACAAATTAAAACCCAAAATAGGCTTCTGCTGTTGTAGCTTATTCACCCTAAGGTTGGGATGTTTGTGTATGCCGCGAGTAATTTCTGCTCACCATGATTTTGTCAGGTGTTATATGAAAAACAATCAGTGGTAAGGCACAATAACTCCACACTAATCTGTTTATGCACTGTTCACATTAATGGGACCATTGCTTTGGGCATGTATTTGAAGTTGGCTTCAGTTTTAGATCTGCTCACTGTGGTATTTGTGTGAGTGCATGTGTAGCTGAGTGTGCTTTGTCTCTCCTGTCTCAGCAGACTCCCTGTTCAGCAGCCTCGGCTTGGGTGCAGTAGTGGGATTGGGCATGGCAGGCCTGCTGCTGCTGCTTGTGCTGGTAGACATCAGCTGCTTTTTCCTGCGCCAGTGTGGCTTGCTCATGTGCATCACACGCAAGCTGTGCAGCAAGAAGACCGCCACCAGTGGCAAGAGCAAAGAAATGGAGGAAGGAAAGGCTGCCTATCTGTGAGTGTCCCTGAATGCTTTGTGCTTTGTTTTGAATGATTTGTTCTTTGTCCCTGCTTACTCATCTAAGCACTTGCTGGGTTTTTTTTTTCAGTTCTTCAAGTTGATTTATTATTAATATGTTTATTTGCCAGAACTTTTTTTTTCCTTTACCCAAATACACCGTTTTCATTATTCTATTCAATTTACTTTGCATCATTCTCATTTTCATGCTCTGCACTACTGTCTGATGAAAGTAAGTAAAACATTTATTACATGCTGCTAGCCACAGTGTGAATCCTAACAGCAGGATCTTCCTCATAAACAAGTAATATGTTTATTATAAACTGCAAGCAACAATGTGGAACAAAATAACAGGATCTTTCTTACACAAGTCACATTTTGTTCCATGATATGACATAAGCTGTGTATCTATGGGATGGCCCAGAGGAGATATGTTCATTCTTGCAAGACTCTGACCTTTTGTAGAGGTGCTTTATCTAACTTCTTCATGTCTGCTGCCAAAAAAGTGTCTGTTCTCCAGTCATGTAATGTGTCTGTGAGACATCCTCTAGCAGTTGAGAATCAAATCCTGTCACGTTTGCTTGGCTATGAGTTCAGAAGGATTAGGGGGCGAGATTGCCTTCAGTTCCAATAACAAGTAGCAGGGCTTTAAAAGACTTCTTTGATACTCTCTTACACAGACTGTGGGATGGCCAGATAGGCCTCTTCTGATTCCTCACTGTCCTAAAGCCTCCCTTCTTATAACCTTATTAGAACCCTGATGCTTCTTGTGAACAGAGAGGCTGGCTTCCAGACAAAAAAAAAGCCAGAAAGCGATAAAACTGTCACACAGCAATCTCTACAATCTGCAAGGCCACACGCTTCCTCAAAATATCACCAAACAACATACACATGCTGAAATGCTACGTATCCCATGTGTCAACATAATTAACCTGAAATCAGTTCTGCACCATGTGCTAGGGTGGTACATAGATACTTTACTGATAATGATAAAGCTCTGAGAAAGCAAAAATCTTGTTTTTAGGATTGTCGTACAAGATCCGAGTTCCAGTGCACAGATTTGGTCTCAGTTTGAGTTTTATGTCAATAAATAAAAAAATGAAATTGTGTGGTTTGAAATGATATTTGTTTATGTAAAATATATTAACTGTTTAATCTGGATCATTTTATAGGTTGCATTCTTATAATTTATATGCAATATTTGCTTTGAGAATTTTAATAGAAAAGTATAGAGAAGGTCAGAAAGAGTTGCATTGTGTGTTTGTGGATTTAAAGAAAGCGTACAACAGGGTGCAGAGAGAGTTGTGGTATTGTATGAGAAAGTCTTATGTGGCAGAGAAGTATGTGAGGGTGGTGCAGGACATGTATGAGGACAGAGTGACAGCAGTAAAGTGTACAATAGAAAAAACAGACTGGTTCAAGGTGGAGGTTGGACTGCATCCAGGATCAGTTTTGAGCCCTTTCCTGTTTGCAGTGGTGATGGACAGGTTGACAGACAAGGGCAGATGGGAGCCTCCGTGGACTACGATGTCTGAGGATAATATTGTTATTAGTGGTGAGAGTAGGGAGCAGATTGGGAAGAGCCTGGAGAGGTGGAGGTATGTGCTGGAGAGAAGAGGAATGAAAGTCAGCAAAGTAAGTCAGAGTACATGTGTGTGAAGGAGAGGGAGGGCAGTGTAGTGGTGTGGTTGCAGGGAGAAGAGGTGGAGAAGGTGGAGGAGTTTAGGTACCTGGGGTCAACAGTGCAAAATAATGGAGAGTGTGTTAGAGAAGTAAAGAAAAGAGTGCAGGCAATGTGGAGTGGGTGGAGAAGAGTGATAGCAGGAGTGATTTGTGATAGAAGAGTATCTGCAAGAGTGAAAGGGAAAGTTTATAGGACTGTGGTGAGACATGGGGTATATCGTTAATGCTGAGGATAGAGCTGCCAGGAAGGAGGAAAAGTGGAAGGCCAAGGAAGAGGTTTATGGATGTGGTGAGGTAAGACATGCAGGTAGTTGATTTGAAAAAGGCAGACGTAGACGGGGATGGAGACGGATGATCCACTGTGGCTACCCATAATGGGAGAAGCCAATATAAGAAGAAGAAGATTCTCATAATTTTTGACCTGATGGTAAAAATAATGAATGGTTAATGGGTTGCCTTCATAAATGCTTAACCACATAATTCTTATTACCACTTTTAAAATTTGTTTAAGTGTACATTTCACGAATTTACATTTAATTCTTAACTGCTTTCTGATGCTAAAAGTTCACCTTATGGTCTTCTAAATATATGATAATAGATAAATGTAGATGTGTAGTGCTGAACATCATATTCAGTAAAAATTTTCTTTTTAAATGCCTAAAGAATTAGGCCAAAGACATGACGTACCCAAATTCAGGTAATATAGAGACCAGTGTTAAATACACAAAATAATTGTATTCAGTAATAAATAATTTTTAATCATCCGTGTTAAGCATTCTAGGTTTAGCAAAATTTGACTGGTAACATCGGTATCCTTGTTCTGTCTCTCCAGGAAGCTGCCACTAAAAGAGGAGAACGGCAAAGAGTCCCTTAAACCGGATACGATTGAGATTAAAGTTCACGGTGACAACAGCCTACACACGGTGCCGGATGACAGCAGAGCGTAATGGAGCAGCTGCCGTGCACTTCGGGGACATGCACGAGCTACCCAGACACCAAAACAACGCAAAAACCCAGCAAGTTAATGAGAAAACAAACAAGAACATGGTTGAACAAGTCCCTTGCTAGAGACTGATTGTCAGGGGGATCCACAAAGAAACTGTGTACATATAAAAAAAAACGAAAAGGCTACACAGCAGTTGTTTTGTGATACATCTTTCAGAGGAGGCCTTTCTACAGAAAGGCTCTTGTTTATCTGTGATTGTTGTTCTTTCTTTTAAAGGCTGAAGCTTTGCGTGTGATTCTCTGTTACCGGAAGCGGTTTGATATGTGTTCTTTTCCCCACTATTTCTCTCACTCCAAGCTCGAAACCACATGCACTTCAATTTTCCAGAGAGAATTCATATGCACAAACACACTATTCATCCACAAAGGAATAGATTGCATCATGTCACAGTCTGACCGCTGTGTGTGGGCTTATGTGTGTGTTGTGGTATTGGGTAATTATAGTGTATTTCTGTTCTTGCCTTTTGGCCACTGTGCAGCATCAACCTCGGACAGTAGTGTTTATTAAAATGCTACAGCTGTGACGTTAGAGAGACACGAACTTGAGATCACCTTTATAGCATTCCCTGGTTCTGTCCATACTTGCTTATGTCCAAACTCATGCACTGAAATGAACACTTTTTTAAATTGCATTCTGTTTAAATAAAAAAAAAACAGAATTTAAAACTACAATCTTTGTGAAATGGATCCCAGCATAGAAAACTGAACTCTTTCATTTCAGTAACATTTTTGTTATTGCTTACTGCCTGTCATTTCCGAATGCGGTGTGTGTGTGTGTGTGTGTGTGTGTGTGTGTGTGTGCGCGCACGCACGTGTGTGCACACACATGAGCAGATGTGGCAGTATGTTGTGGTAAAGTTTGTGAAAAGTGTAAAATAAAAGAGAAAGTATAAAGGATACATGTGACTTGCAAACACTGTGTGGCAAGTTTGAAAGAATAGAGTGAACATATGCAGTTGATGAAAATGTGATCTGCACAAATGTTTCAGTGTAAATATACAATAGTATTACTTTTGCAAATGAAGGGAACAAAGGCACCAGTTATGAAATGTATTTGTGTAACACAGACTCTGTATTAATTTCATAAGACCTGCATTGCTTGTTGGCATTCCTCATTAATAATTTCATAATAGGGCTTGACTGTGTCAGTTTGCTGGAAAGACAGGTATTGTTCCTTGCAGTCTTAAGTCTTGTTTTTTATTGCTGGCTATGTGTGTAATCTGTTCATCATTTGCAATGTTTCTCCACAAATTAATTAATAAGCTTTACCAGACTCTGACTCACGACTCATTAGGAGGGTCAGTATACAAATGAACAAAAATGAAAGATGAATACACATGCAGAATTATAGAATCCCAGAAAGTAAGAGTAATGAGGACTGAGAAACATCATACTCTGTCCAGGGATTCAAAAAAACAATTAACAAACCTGCATGAAAAATCTCAATATCCATAGCATATTGTAACTAATCTGATTCCCTCTAAAAATAAAAGGAGAAAGCCAGTTGCACCAGCAAAGTATAGCGCTATATATATATATATATTTTTGCAATTTCATCTGACAACTGAAATTTGAATACTTGGGCCATGAATACCCAAGTTATACCTTAAATGTACAAACAAACCTAGGTGACAACTCAGAAACAACTCAGTGATTTGTTTCAAAGTGAAAAATGCTGCCATATGCAAAGTAAAGAGCATTTGAATGTTTAAATCCACTTTGCATATTTTTCTCAGTCATGGATGTTGTATTTCCAGTTTATATTAAAAAAGGGATAGTCATCTGATTTGCTGGTATTTGTGCAATGCGTCAACCCAAAGTATTGATCTACATGCACTTAACAACATCCTTTCAGTGGCTGTAGAGCAGCTCATATTCTAGAAATGCTGTTTTAAATGAACTACTGTATACTTAACATCTGATTTATGACCAATTTACATCCTAACTCCTTTACCTGGAGCAACTGGCCTTGAGGTCCACTGAGGGATCTTAGGTATAATCTCCACCTTTAAAATGTTTAAAACGTGTAATCTGTTCACAGTCTACCAATTACAATTATCATTGGGTTTTTTGAGATCATCTGTTTATCTGAATCTCAATCAGACACTGTCATGTTTCATTCATCCAAATTATTTCTCCAAAGGCTACACAGCGTTCTGAGTTACATCTGTGCTGCTTCTTAAAGATTACAGCCTCTTCACTGTCAGCCCAAATATGAAATGTTGTTTGTTTACATTCAGCTTGTCTGCTACATGGGAAAGGGGGGCTTTGGGGTGGGTTGGGAAAGTTTTGTCCATCCATAAATCCAACCATACTTGTGGAACTCTTGTAATCCAGTGTAATTTTCAGCTGTAAATAAAAGTGTCCTGATATTAAAAAAAATAACAATGTGACTCCTTTATGAGCTACATCAGCTTTCACCACACCTCAAGGTTAAGTCCATAAACTACAGGGGATTCACAGTGTAGCATTTACAGAGGATCTTGTCAGAATAGATAACTAGGATTTAAAGTTTGGTGTCCAAACTTTGTGTTGTAGGGCTTATCATGCTTAAAGGTCAAGAAATAAAAAAGTCCATAAAGATGAATTAAGGAGTAACACTGTAAAAAAAACATTGTAACAGCGGCATAAAAAAAAAAAATGATAGGATATGATGATTATCAGAGATTAACAAGTACTAATATTATCATCAAATTTCATCATTGGCATGGGCCTAAACAATATCAAAAAGCACTGACCTACATTTACAACCCAAATTCTAATATTTGTTTAATGAAATTGAACTGAAATGAATTTTATCCCAACAGTCTATTCTCTTTATTTCGTAGCATTTCTCTTGGCTGCACTGTTTCCAGTATGTGTATGTGGATGTTAACGTTTTTGTCCAATCAGATTTTAGCCTCTACAGTATGTGCTGCCATGTTAATCTAATCTGCCCAGGGCCTTCAAAGGCAGTAGTGCTGGCCTTTTAACCTTAGAGAATATTAGCAATGGATCTGTTTTTTTAACTAATCAGATTTTAAATTCTCCTCATAGCGTCAGCATTTTTCCGTCCTTTTTTAGCCAAGTTCGACTAGCAAAACATGTCTGTAGCGCTCTGTACACATTAATACGGAGGAAGAGAAATTGATTTGGTCTCGGACATACTTAAAAATCCATTTTCAAGAAAAGCTAGACAATGTGAGGAGAGGTTGGCCAACCCATAAGATAGCTAGCTTGTCTCAGCCCAGGAAATAGTTTGTTCGCCACTTCCAGACCAAGGAATACGAGCCATACCAGTGGCTTACAGCCTCAGACAAGCGGTGCAAATTATGATTATGCATATCTTGTGAGTAGGTTATATTTTATTTAAATGTTGTGTTTTTTTCATGTTATTAGACAAATATTGATTTTAAACTGCTCCAGATGATGTAGGTGGCACAGTTGCAGTTGTAGTGTAAAGTTTTGGAGCTTGCTTTAGTAAAATGGTATTCACCGTCCATATGCAAACTGCCTCTCTCTCTGTAATGGCAAGCACAGTGTTTTGTTGTTATTACGAGTGTATACAAATAAAAGTAAACCCTTTACAAATTGGAATGATTTACTGCTCTTATCTGTATCTGTATATCTGTATATGTTCAGGCGTTATGAGGAACAAATTACACAAAACGCCATGGCATGTTTGTCGACCCCAGAGGGTTCATTGTGTGCATTTGGGCTGATTTTGGTGCTAATTTAAGACTTGGCGCATCAGTAAAACTAATGTTTACTGATAAAAAAAAACAATTTATTAGTTTATAATTTTTTTTTATATGTGAGTAAAGAAAAGACATTGTAAATAAATGTGTGTTGCATTGAAGGTTTTAATTCCAGCTCTTTTATTTGTATTTATTCATAATTTTAATAAAAAATGGAACTGCGCACTGCGCTAATAAAATTAGAGCCATTAAAATGTATTTGCTTTAACATGTTATTAACACGATATTTTGACAGCCCTAATTCATATATTATTACAAAACGAATTTCTAATTTTGTTATCTGTATCCAGGCTGAACAACCACAATATAGAACGCAAGCAGAGAAAAGATGATGATCAGGTGATCAGGAATGTCTCTGTTCTCAGTCATGTTTACATCGCTGACTCCCTCTGTCTCATCCACTTTAACCCCATACTTCTTGTTGCCTTCTGCCTTATTTGTTGTTAGCTTCATTACTAGCCTAGTCTGTGGAGTGTGATAGCCAGGAAATTATACACCAGTGGTAGATTGAAAAAGCTGCGCAAAGACAGGAATTAGATTGATGGTCTGAAAATGGCACGCAATGAGAAAAAATATTGACATTTCACTAAAACAAAACTAAAGTAACGAGCCTGTTTTGAAAATGTAAGGAGTAGAAAGTAAAGATATTTGTGTAAAAATTTAATGAGTGAAAGTAAAAAAGTTGTCTAAAAAAATAAATAATCAAGTAAAGTACTGATCCAAGAAAGATCTACTTCAGTACAGTAAAAAATTATTTGTACTTTGTTACTAACCCCCTCTGCTAATCAGTACTCTGTGCCAAGCTTCATTATGGGGCTAGGAGAGAACACAGCAAGAAATTAATTCTTTGCTAATATTTCTAGCTTAAATGTTGGACATACAGTTTACTATGGAAACTCTCCTAACTAGAAGTTTTCTTAAAATTACAGTAGGTAGGGTTCTTAAAAAATAGAATAAAATCAGTCAGGGTAGAAAAGGTGAAAATATGTGTAATGTTCCTTAGCTTCTGAGTCACTAACAATTCTATAAAAAGTAATTTATAGTCAGCTTTGTGTCAGTTGAATTTGGCAGGAATTTTGTACGTATACATCGTATAGCTCCTCACACATGAAAAATGTCACACACACACACACACACACACACACACACACACACACCTTCCTAGTTGAAAGCTGTTAAAATAAACTTTGGCTATTTTGTGCCTGACAGGAGGAACAACCAATATTAAGTGTGTGTGTGTGTGTGTGTGTGTGTGTGTGTGTGTGTGTGTGTGTGTGTAGTATAACATTAAAAATTCAAGTTTTACTGGGTGAAAAATGCAATCAGTGTTTTCATCTGCTCCTGTTTAGCTAGCAAGCTAGTTAGCTTTTCAGCTTACCTTAATAGTTGCTAATAATGTTTATTTCTCGGTTATTTATGCATTTCAGACACAGTTTTATCATATTTTTAATGACACTGTAAAAACATACGAAATCAAATGTAATCAAACCAAATGTAATTAAGCTTCTGTAAAATCTTTTATTCTGTAGCCTTAAGTATATATACTATAAATCAATATAAATGTTTAAGCTGGATTCATTGATTTGGATATTGTCTAGGGATGTTGAGAGTCATAAAGCATTAGGAATATTAGATTATGTTATAAAATCAATATGACGTGTATGTTTTAAGCTTACAGTGTTTTTGCTCCTTCTCATTTTAGGAATATTACTTACAGGTAGACACTGCATACCAAATGAATACTGTAGCAAATCAAATTGAAATATAACACAAGTTTTTCACTGTTTTGTAAATCATATTTCACTTCTGCAATCAATACTAGAAAACAACAGGGAATGTTTGACAGACACATGCAGAGTTAAAGTCTGGCATTACACTACTAATTACCTTTCTCACTACCTGTAGAAAATGTTCTCTGTTGTGTTTGTGTATAATGTAATGTCACATATTGTCAAGGTAGAAATTGCAATGTAAAAACTGTTAATAGCGAGTCTAAAAAAAAGTGCAAGAAGGTTTTAAAGGTATCTGTAGCGTGTATTTCGATTTTATTTGTTTTAATTATTATTATTATATATTATACTTTAAATGTCAGTCTCTTAAGGAAAAAATAAATACACGTTTCTACATTGGCATAATTATTTAAAGTAGTAAGAAACATATCAATCTGACATGTCTCATTTTGACTTCAATTAAAATGTAAATATTTGCTGGGAAATCTATCATCTCCTGTGTACTAGCTTAAATAATGTTAATATAAGGAATCTAAGTCTCAATCTAGATTTTAGCAAAGTTGTTTTGTGATTGTTTAAAATGCTAAAAACATTCAATTTCATTTTATTATCAGTTAGTGTAGGGTGATGCTGTGTGCTGAGAAACCAAGTGTGCTGTCTTTTCTCTATAATGTCAAGACAAGCTTGGTAAATAGCCAAATGAATTCTGCCCAGATTGTGCCCCTTTTTAGCTTTCATACTCTATGCACTGGCCTCCTGTTTAATCCTTATTGCTCTTGATTCTTGTTACCATGGTAGTTAAGGAATTCCACCTGTTTCTTATTACCCCTATAACATTTGCCTATAAATACCCTCTGTGTATTGTTTTTATTTTTTTATATTTAGCTATGCAGTTCTTTAATTACTATCTTATTTTTTTTTCTGTTTTCTTTTGTGGATTTATCCATTATAGATTATTTGTGTTTTGACCTTAATTCACAGGAATCTTCTAGAGGTTTCTTAACCCCTATTTTAACTCATTTTATGTACATCCTGCACGGATACTCCTCCACCTGCATTTCAGAGTTATATTAGGCGGATCACAAACATGTGCAAATCCTTGTCATGCATTTTACTGCTGATTTAATGGCAAAGTTGTCTTTAATGGTGTATTCTAGCTCTGTGTGGGAAGGAATTAGGCAGAGCTTGAGAATCTATTTAAACTAGCAGCAAACAAAACACGTTTGTCAAAGGGACAGACATCAGTCGAGTCATTAGTCCTGTGAATTTGTGCTTAATGTGCCATGACTAAGCCTTGATGCAGTCTCTTCACTGACTGTTATGACTGCATTGAGTTCCTGCTGTTTAGGTATGAGGCACTTCACTCACTCACTTTTGCTTACTCTTTTCAAGCAGCTTATCTGGAGAGGTGCGACCCCTCAAAAAATTAGCCACAAAGCCCTCAGCCATGACAACTTTCTCAAGTAGAGACATTAATGGAACAGATTTAACACAATGTACTCTGCTCTGAAGCAGCCTTCTTGTATAAATAGTGGATAAAAGTCTTCTTACAGAAAAGCCCCCCATAGTAACAATTATACATTAAAAAACAACTATTTTTGGAAATTATATACTTATTTTTAGATGTGTGCATCCGTCATACAAATTGGTATGAACTATTTTGTTGCAACGACAACCATAATGCGTTAGAAAAAATATATTAATATAAACTTTGTGCTTTGCATTGCAGAAAGGATTTCAGAATTTAGCAGCGCTGAAAAAAAGAGAGGACAAAAATCATCTAGTCTTTATTAGGTCTTAGGTAAGTACAACCTCAGATAAACAACATGACATATTGCGTCATTATTTATTTTACGAAAATAAAGCTTACATTGAAACAATGTGTAAAAAACTAAGTACATCCTTACAGCTTTTATAAGAATTCAGAGAATTAAAAGTCTAAGAAGCAGCCAAATGCTGCTAATCAAATGCCCATGATTCATTGATTATTAGCAAGTGTGACCACCTTTTAAATAGATGAAGTTGTAAGTCTGGAGCATTCAGATGTGTTAAAGAAATGCAAAGGAAGAAAGACTTCAGCAGTGATCTTAGAGAAGCAATTATTGCTGCCTATCAATCTTGGAAGGGTTATAAGACCATTTTCAAACAATTTAAATTCCATTATTCTACAGTGAGGGACATTATTCACACGTGGATACCATTCAAGTCAGTTGCCAATCTTCCCAGAATTGGACATCCCACAAAAAACACCCCAAGGTCAAATCTAACAATGCTCAGAGAAATTGCAAAAAAATAATAAATAAATAAATAATGTAAATTTCAAAACTACATGCTTCAGTTAGTATGTTAAATGTTAATGTTCATGACTTTTTTTATTAAAAGGGCATGGCAGCACAACTTAGGTTTATAAGACACTTGGAACAATGTTCTTTGAACAGATAAGACCAAAGTGAAGATGTTTTGCCATAATGTACAGACCAGGTTTGGAAAAAAAAACTAAAACATATCAGTGCAAACACCTCGTAAAAACTGTCAAGCACTGTGATGAAGGAGTGATTTGGCCTTGAATTGCAGCCACAGGACCTGGACAACTTGCACTCAAGTGAGTTGGTTATGTATACCTCTGTATACCAAAGTATTTTAGAGTTCAATATGAGGCCATCTTTCTTACAGTTAAAAATTGGGTCATGCAACACGATAATGATCACAAGCACTTCAGCAATCTACAACAGAGTGGCTGAAAAAGAACAGAATCGAGGTGGTTTAATGGCCCAGTCAAAGTGCAAACCTCAACCTGACTGAAATGCTTTGGCAGGACCTTAAAAGAGCTGTGTATAACCAAATTTCCACAAACCTTATGTTCTAAAGCATAAAAATTCCACCACAATTATGTGAGAGGCTCTTTAGAGTCTCTTAAATTAAATAACAACTTCTGTTAAAAAATAACTAATATTATTGTGTTTAAACACTGTTAAGATCACACAAAATGCAGATATTGGTCATTTGGATTATTATGCAGATATTATTATTTTTTTAATTACATTTTTTGTATTTATTTTTTATTTTTGGCTAGGTGATCAAATAAACAACATCTGTGCTGTCCACACCGATTAGAGTTTATTCAAAAAAACGTTTTATTCCTTTATCACCATCCCGTCATTTGATATAGTATATTAGTTTAACAGGCTTAACATTTCAGACTACAATGATTGGTATGCAATTATGCTATTTTGTATGTGAAGGTTTTAAAAAAAAGTCAGTTTAATTTAACTTATTTCCTTTCCTACTTTAATAAAAGTAGACTTGAAAATTATGAAAATCTTTTCATTTCTAAAATATGGCAGTAAATGTATGTCTGTTTGCTTGGGGGCGGGGAGGGGGGGTGGTAAGAGGTGGAATGAGAGAGAACATGAGAGAAAGACCACAAATGTGGAGAAAGACAAAAAGTAAATAGTAAATAGTCTGATTAAAAGCCTGCTTTTTTTAATCCTGTTACATTGCATATAAAGTCTCTGTTTGCATGTTTTTTGAGAAACTAATCTGCCTTTTTGGAGGAGTAGTAATTTGAGGTTTATCAGTTCAAACCTCTCACATTTCTAACTTAAACTACCAGGTATGATTTCATATTACACACACACACACACACACACACACACACACACACACACAGACACACACACACACGACCTAACTGTTTTTCCTACAGTATTTGCACAGCATGATTTCTCATTGGAGACCGAGCTCTTCTAAAGTAAAACTGTAGAAACATTTTTGTCTCTATTTGTAAACAGGGCTATTAAGAAAATAATGTAAAAGATAAATATATAAATAATATTTTATAAATATTTTATAAATTAATGATTTTAAAGATTAAGTTCAATAAAATGCAATACTACAGGCAAGGTCATTGTAGTTAAAAAAAATACTATTTTGTTTACAAATAACTGACCTTAGTTCATAAACAGAAATTGTGATAGATTAAAGTGTATTGTTGTGGCACTTAAAACTTCGTCCTGTTGTTAGGACCAGTCCTAAGATCATAAATCATTGTTTATGTCTAGTCATAAATAGTACATTTTACTCTGTCTTGTCATAGTTTCTGCCTACAAAGACTCTAAATATGTTTGGGACAAGATCATAACATTTATTTATTTTTAGCAACATATAGTTTGTAATGTTCCTATTAGAGTAGAAAATGTATATAACAGTATACAATACAATATAATATAACAGTAATATAATATAGCACAATTACAGCTTTTAGAAACCAAAAACAAATGAGACAAAACAAATTTTAGTTTTTAATTTACCTGCTGTGTGCTTAAATCGGAGGAAAAGTGCTTTAATTTGCAAATCAATGAGCTGTGTTGTGTAATTTCTTTGAAAGCCTTTTGTATTATTTTCAAACTCTGTGTCATTTCATTTACTTCTCACATGCTCCCCACTCCCCACTGCAATGCTATAAATGAGGATTACATTTTCTTATTTGCTAGGAGAATAGCCTATGCCTCACACTATGGATGTCCTGTGTGAGCATTTGTCTAAAATGATAACCCGAAATTAGAGCTATTATATTAGTTAATTTAAGTTTGAAGTTATTACAACCTGCAAAACACCACAACTGAGCATCTGGTTAGTTTTTGATTCAGACTGTCTATACATATAGTTTGCTTCTGTTCTTCACTCTCAGGTAAGGTTGTTTAGTCCCAACAGTACTAAAGTGAACTCAGAATTTTTTCAAGTTTGCCAAATTGTTGAAAATGTATTCTCTATGTTTCCACATGGAAATGTGGAGTATTCATCTTCATCTTTTTCTTTCTTTTCTTCTTCTTTCTGCTGCTCCCATTAGGGGATGCCACAGAGGATCATATGTCTCCATACCCCCCTGTCCTCTACATCTGCCTTTTTCAAACCAACTACCTGCCTGTCTTCCCTCACCACATCCATAAACCTCCTTGGTCCCTCCTCTGCAAATGTCCAAACCATCTCAATTAGGCCTCCCTCACCTTGTCTTAAAAACGTCCTACATGTGCTGTCCCTCTAATAAACTCATTTCTAATCCCGTCCATCTTCTTCAATTCCAACGAAAACCTCAACATCTTCAGCTCTGCTTTTACTCAATGCCACTGTCTCTAAACCATACAACATTACAGGTCTCACCACAGTCCTATAAACTTTCCCTTTCACTCTTGCAGATACTCTTCTATCACAAATCACTCCTGCCACTCTTCTCCACCCACTCCACCCTGCCTGCACTCTTTTCTTCACTTCTCTTACACACTCTCCATTACTTTGCACTGTTGACCCCATGTACCTGAACTCATCCACCTTCACCACCTCTTCTCCCTGCAACTGCACTGTCAATCTGTCAGTCTGTCCATCACCACTGCAAATAGGAAAGGGCTCAGAGCCAATCCTTGATGCAGTCCAACCTCCACCTTAAACCAGTTTGTCTTTCCTACTGCACACTTCACTGCTGTCACACTTTTCTCCTACATGTCCTGCACCACCCTCACATACTTCTCTGCCACACCTGACATTTCTCATACAATACCACAACTCCTCTCTCTGCACCCTGTCGTATGCCTTCTCTAAATCCACAAACATACAATGCAACTCCTTCTGGCCTTCTCTATACTTCTCTATCAACATTCTCAAAGCAAATAATTAATCTGTGGTGCGTTTCCTCCGCATATAACCATACTCTTGCTCAAGGATGGTCACCTTTTTTCTCAGCCTGGCTTCCACTACTCTTTCCCACAACTTCATGGTGTGACTGATCAACTTAAGTCCCCTGTAGTTACTGCAGGTCTGCACATCTCCCTTATTCTTAAAGATCTGTACCAGCACACTCCTTCTCCATTCCTCAGCCATCCTCTCACTTTCCTAAATCTTGTTAAAGTGATCATAGTAATAGCATTTATTTATTTATTTATTTTTGAGCTGGAGAAATGAGATGTTTTAACAAAAGGAAAAAAAAACCCTATGTGTGTTACACAAAATCTTTGAAACTAGTTATTTATATCATTTGGATTTTTGCTCTCAACAGTATGCTTTGTCCCAGTTTCTGTTTTTTTTTTTATTATTATGTTTTTTATAAATACATACTTGGTGCTAGTTTGTTTAGCATTGGCATATTTCAGACCAAAAATAGAAGTTTTCCCAGTACATTTTTAGCAATAAAAAACACAGCCAAACCGTGTTGCATTTTTTGTTATGTTTAATTATGCACCATGTGAAACTAGAATCTTCTTCTTCTCCTTTCAGCTGCTCCAATTAGGGGTCGCCACAGCGGCTCATCCGTCTCCATACTACTCTGTCCTCTACAGCTGCCTCTTTTAAACCAACTACCTGCAACCTACCCTTTGCCCTTCCTCTTTTCCTCCTTTCTGGTGGATCCATCCTCAGCAATCTTCTACTAATACAGTATACCCCATGTCCCTCCTCTACACATGTCCAAACCATCTCACTCTAGCCTCTCTCACTTTGTCTCCAAAACGTCCTACATGCACTGTCCCTCTAATAAACTCATTTCTAATCCTGTCCATCGTCATCTCTCCCAATGAAAATCTCAACATCTTCAGCTCTGCTACCAGCTTTCAGCTTCACCTCCTGTCTTTTTCTCAATGCCACTGTCTCTAAACTATACAACATTGCAGGTCTCACCACAGTCCTTTAAACTTTTCCTTTTACTCTTGCAGATACCCTTCTATCACAAATCACTCCTGCTACTTTTCTCCAGCCACTCCACCCTGCCTGTCCTATTTTCTTCACTTCTCTAACACACTTTCTATTACTTTGCACTGTTGACTCCATGTACCAAAAGTCCTCCACCTTCTTCACCTCTTCTCCCTGCAACTGCATCACTCCACTGTCCTCCCTCACTCTGTCCTACTCCCACTGATTTTTATTATTTTCCCCTCTCTCCAGTGCGTACCTCTACCTCTCCAGGCTCTTTTCAACCTGCTCCCTACTTTCACTACAAATCAAAGCATCAATTCAGACTCTAGAAAATGGACAGGCAAAAAGGATAAAACAACACAGCCAACAATTACTTAATTTGCAACACAAAGAAACATGTCTTTATTACCCATCTTACTGCCTGAATATTATTAATGTACAGAATCTGACTAGACTTTACTAAACTAAGTTTAATAGATGCCTAAACAATATTTAAAACTAATAAACCACTTATTTAATAATTCCAAAAACCTCAACTGTTTTCCAATCCAAATTATATGAACATTATTCAATCTCTTTATTGGAAAGGAAAAAAATATTTTATTATTGTGTGCTTACATTTACCAGAAATAAACCTTTGGCAGATGTAATAAACTATACAATATGTTAACAGTTATCTGTAGCTGTTCAGAATGTTGCCTTGTTTATATTGAATTATTTGTAGTAGTTGCACTAAGGAAATGCAGATTGTGTAAAGTTAATTGCATTAATTAGGCCTGTGTAGGTGGCAATTCAAATTGTAAATGTTAAAATAGAAACACTGCTTAGATAAAAAAAAATGATGAAAAACGATGCATTAAGATGACACTTTAGCATTTAGCATTCTGATGAGTAAAGTAGCTGTTGACAGTCGGCGCAGTGAAACATTTGGATGTTGTTATTTTTACTTATTTTAATTTACTTTTGCATGACTAAATTGCCAATCTATGAAAATGCCTTTTCGTCCATACTAATGTACATAAAAAATAATTTATTATACAGTGTAGATATTGACTTCATTTTCTCAAATTGAATTTACTTACTTGATCATGCATTTGATTATATGCTTTATTACATAAAATGTATAAAAAAAAAAAAAGAAATTGTCACTAAATATACACATGCTGGGAGAGAATTCGAAAAGTTTTATGCTAGACTTAAACTCTATGCTCAATGAGCAAATCCCTCTTAAAGCCTGTAGGTTGAAAAAGCTCAGCTGTAATCTGCACAGTGCCAGAAGTCAACCAGCGTTCAGTTCCTCCCACGTTAGATAATGGAGCAACACCTTTAAAAGCACATGAGTTTTTAAAGTTGGTGTTTTAAGTGACAAACCAGTAAGTAGTAGGTTGTAACAAACCTCACAGCTGCTTGAAATCACAATTTTCCGCACATACGTTTACACCTCAGCAAACACAAATACAATAATATAAATGAAAACCATTTCGAGGCTTCTTGCAGAATTCACATGAGAAAATCCTCCTGTAAGTTTACAAGCAGGCACTCCTCCTCCATAACGTGGCTGCTCTTATAATCTCCCATGATGCCATGGACTGTTTGGAGCAGCTGTGTTAAGATACGCTCAAAAGACAGACTTAGGTAATTTTTTTATAATTACAGTGTCAGGGTGACTGGTCAAATGCTCTCTGCCACCAGTGCTTACAGACATATAGCTACAAAATTGCCACAATGATTCTTCCTTTACTCTTATTCTTTAACTGTCCTTCACACTCACTTTCTTTTACTCTTTCACACAAGGCTTGGTTAAGGTGAAAGAGCAAAGATTGATGTAATATATGCTTGAGATAACCTTTCAGATAAAGGTTTGAGCTACTTTATGTGATTTCATTAATGATAAGGGCTAATGAAATGCTTTTGCATTTGTCGCAGCCTAACATCAGAATCAGCAATGAAGCATTGAAATGGATTGTGCATAGATGTCAGAAGGGCATTCTCATTCATTCTTTTATCACACTAGATACAAGTGTTTGTAGTTCATTTCTCCTGCATGTGTAATGTTGCACAGTGAATTTCAGAATATTGTTGATTGGATTTTTTATTAGCATGGTTTAAAATGAAGAGCCAACACAGGCAGGTCCTAATGGAGCAGCCACAGGGTGGGTTAAGACAATCAATTTTCTAAAGACTGCCAATTTACCTTCTGATCCAACCAGTCATTCAGATGCAACACCCATACTGCTTTTGAACTTGAAAGCCTATGAAAGCCTTTATTAGATGATTTACACATGCCACAGACCCAAATATTAAGCACCCAAGCCACCGAGTAACTTATTTATACAGCTTAAGAGGAAAACTGAGAGCCCAGTAGAAAGATCAGACCCACATCTGCCCTTCAGCAGTAGAGGACGTGGATGGACTCTGACAGTGAAGGAATGGGGCTGTATATTTTGGGGATGAATATAAATAGAGTCCGTCAGCCATGCTGTGCTAATGAGAAAAGAGAGCAACCAGCAGACAGGCAAAATTAATTATGTGCTGACATTTATGGATAATAACCTTATGGTAGATATCAGTGTTTATGAATATATATGGTATATGATCAGAGAAGCAGAAATGTGCCAGATCATAGATATATACACACGTTTTTATCTCTGCCATAAACTGACATCAGTGTGTCAGAGCTTTAATAATTAATCAGCAGTTTTTTTTTACTGATAAATACCTTGCCCTTTTACAATTTCAAAGTTTGTTTTTGGCTCTTAACAGGATATTTCTCTAGAGGAAAAATTATAGCAATATTAAATGCATTCTGACACTGGTTTAGGTTGACTAGATTGTTAGAAATATGTTTTTATGATTTTCAGTATTTCATTATAAGCTAGTCCACACACATGCATGATGACTGCTTCACAGAAATATAAGAAAATCTAATTATTATTATTCTGCCTTCAACTATCAGACCATTTTTTGCTGAATTGAGTGTCCTTCTGTCACACCAATGACCTTATTGCAGAGGTAGCTGTTGTGCAGGAGCTGGGTGGATGTGCTCCACTGCTGATGGATGCCTACCTTTTGCACGAGCCATACTGCTCCGGTTATTCAGAGGTCGTCCTTCTTTCTCGGGTGTCTCAGGGTGCTGCTATCAGGAATACAACAGCTCATTAATGGCTGCCTATTTTTAATTAAGGATTCTGCATATGTTAATTATATCTGATTGCAGCTATGTCATGCAGTCACACACTAACTGATGTTGTGGGAAATGAGCAATAATGTAGGCTGTCTGAGCTGCGATCATGTTCTGATTAAGAAACACATGTTGTCTTCATCTGAAGGCCAGATGTAAAGTGTTTATATGTCTGCGTAATTGTACTGTCAATAGCTTCAAATGAGTTTTTGATACATGATAGACACAGTCTAAATATGGCTGGGTTGTTTTTTAACCACAAAGCTGGGTATCTAGAAAAAAGAGCACATGCTGAATTAATTTAGACCAACAGTATGTGTTCTTTGTGTTACCTACAAAGCTGGGTTTTAATTTAACTCACATTTACTAAAATAAAAGGATGATTTGTTGATGCTTTAATTATAAAATAAAAATAAATTCTTGAAATTAAAAAAGTGTAAATGTAATTTAAATTACATTATTATAAAATAACTTTAGTAAAAATTATGTTTATCTAAGTGTACAGCATATAGGTAATTATTTTGTTATTAGTTTAATCTATGTAACATAATTTTATAATGGGGTATTTGGCTATTTAAATTAAATCTATGTTGATTATTATGTAGATTGATAAGCATTAATACACTGTTCATTCAATTTGCAATTAACCATTGATTCCATCGATAATACAATTAAATATTAGTTTCTTGTATTATTAATATGGTGTTACAATTTTAAGTATTATTAGTGGCAACAATACAATAAATATAATATTGTTTGTTTTGTTTGTATTGGCATATTTAAAAAAGAAAAATCTATATAAAGTTATTGCTAGCTGGTAAAATTATAATTTGTGTTTTGGTGTCCCCAAACAAATTTCTTGGTAGATACAAGATTTTATTTGATTGATTTTCTTCTCTGTCACAGGATGGCATTGAGGTAAAAATGGACTTGTTGGAAAACTGAGGCTTCAATACTGAAGAAATATCAGTAGTTTTTACAGGGTTATAGTGACCTAGCCGCTGGGTATCTATATCTGGTTGTGGTGAAAGAAGGTGAGAGAAGTAGGGATATCAGCATTGTGTCCATTTTCATTTAGATTGACCTGGTTACACACCCTGCAGCTGAGTTGCACAAAAACCCATCCAGATTTGTAAAAATTACCCCAAAACAAATAGAGTAAAACTGTACATTTTGAGTACAAAAAAAAAAAAACATTTTTTTCATCCAGTGTCATGTGTAGTCACATATTGAAAAACACCGCATTTGTATATGTGCCATGAATTAAATTGTATATGCAACTTATAAGATTGCATATAAAGTCTGCCTCTAGCAGTAATGATGGCCTACCGGCCAGGCTGGTTTCAATAGTTTAAAATGTTTCCTGCTGTTTCATGTTGCTGGGATGGTCCCTCATACTCTGGGCACTCGATGAGGCAGCACTCTCCTGAGCCTAGTAATTGCTTGGCTGACTCTGTCATTTTCACTTTCCATGGTACGCAGTAGATAAATCAAATAAATGAGGCCTTTGCCGAGGTTAGATATGTTTCACACTGCAGAGTTCAGCCTTTTCCTATTGTCTGAGATTTCTAACAAACACACTACCATTGATCTTCGCCCAGAACATCGATAATAGTGGAGGAGTAAAGGAACAAGTTGTGCTTGATCTGTGAAGGGTGCAGTGAGGAAAAAAATCCCTTCTTTTCTTTTAACTGTATGCGAGGCTCCTTGTGTATAATTTTGCAGCTTAAAAAAAAAATACAGTTGAAATTCTGTATTTAATTATTAAATATTGATTCATATTGAGTATTAAATATGACAGAGAAAATATTTTGTCATTACTATTCTGTTGTGACCACATTACTACAATCCTGGTCGATTTCACTTGCAAACATTAAGATATTGTTGTCATTTTACAAATAGTACTGAGACTTTTTTTTTATATAATATTTTCAGTAAACATCAAGATTATTTTGAATGATGAAGTATTTAATTGCAGAGCCTGAGGAAGGTGATTTCCATGCTGCTGAGAGCTTTACCCTCAGACCGCACCTCTCTGAGCCATAATCCTCCTAGGCACCTCTCCACAGCACTAATCGCTGGTGAGATATGCTATCCTTCCCTGATACTCTGTCCTCAATTCTGCCAGAGAGACACTATGATTACAGGTTCATTATATGCTTGCTCCATTCCTTCTCCCAGCAGTAAGAATCCAAGGGCTATCTCATCCATATACAGTAGTTGATTGAAATCACTTCACTCATGCAAGGACTGAGCTGAGAAATAGGATGCACAGTGAGGACTGTGATTCTGAGCATGTTTGCATACTGTATATATGAAGCTGTGAACATGTCAACTTTGATTCCATGAGTTATGCCTCTGTATGATATAAAGTCTGTTTCAGATTACAGGCTTGAGCACTGGTTTGAGAATTGCCTCAAGCTTCAACACAGTAGTGGCTATAGTGTCTCACTGATATGGGATGCCAGTGAAGTGTTGAATCTTCAAAGCCTTGACATTTAGCATATCTTGAACTAGAAGGCTCAGAGAAGCTTTTATTCTCTTGCATGTATGACTGATTCAAAACATGACCTTGCAACTGTTTTTTAAGCATGAGTAATAATTAGATTGATGCCTTTATAAAGGCATCATAAAATGTTCTCAACATTACACATCATGAAATGTTCTAAACAATAATATGATGCACTGTTAATTCTATTAAGTAAGAGCTTGTCTAGAAGCTTGTTTCATTAACGCAGATGTTAATTCTTGTTTTTGAACTTTCTTTAACATATTACCAGATTTAAGCATTTAAATAAAAACATTTATTGTATTAAAATTATTGTCCTGTTATGTATAAAAACTGTTATAATTGTAATAATTTGTTAAAATATTTGTTCAGGGTTTTTTTGTTAAAAAAAAAGAAGGATGGTTTAAGAACATAAAGATCATGCAATCATCCGTGAATAATCACTTGTGTCAAAATATATTGTTTGGCTAAATATTTTTTTTTAAATGTACATACATAATAAGTCTGTATTAAAAATAAATATTTGTCACTCATTTATTTGTCTGCAATAACTATTTTATCCTCGTCCAGATCATGATGGGTCTGACAGACCACTTAGCATGGAGGTGGAATTTCATATATATACTCTGGATTGCCAAAAACAAATATTAAAACTTACAAATCAAGTTGCTACATTATCAACACCAATTCATTTCTACACAAAATGTCAGTGAATGTGTACTGTAGGTGTGTCACTAATGTCAACACAATTTGCAAAGAAAGGCTGTAATTTGCAGTTCAGCTGACAGCTTCTACTCCATCAAAATGTTACTTTGTCCAGTATACTTTTGTGTTTCGGCCAAGGGGAAAATTGTGAGCATTAGATTTTTTTTTTGGTAAAAGATGTCTTCAGTCTTCCTGACAAGCATTGCCGTTCCAAACAGCCTGTAATTTTAAAGAGTGAAAAAGTAGAGAAAATCGCACAGCATATTGAATAATTGTAGAGCCATTACGCTTTTGAGAAACCGACCCCTGTCAACTCGTCATTGCCTTTTGTCTTCTAATAGTATGGTGGAAATCTTTAAAGGAGGACAGTGTGTCCCTCTTGGGCAGGCAGAACAGAGCAAGGTGGCCAATGACAAATGAAAGGTGCTTGGTCACTTATGATCCTGTCAGAAATGATCACTGTTATTCCACTGAACTCTAGCTAAACAGTCCTCCCTGTCTTTCAGTTGCCCCTGACTGTAAACCCAGTCCCTTCTACCTGTTGTGAAGAAAAAGAGTCCATCACGAGAAGCTGAGAAAAAAGTAGGTGAATCCATCTAAGCTCTTCACAGAATTTTCTACTATAAAATAAATCAATATAATAGATGTGGCCTTATATTACACCAAAGATTTTTAAGCTTTTAGTCTTTTAAGACTTTTAAGGCCTGATGATCATATTGAGAGTCTTTCAATTGCAATTTCAACAGAGTAAGTGCAAAATTAGGAGTCATTTTACAAAATGCAGAAGATTGTAGTATTTTGTATTTTGCAGAGTGGTTTTAAATCTGAAGCTTTTCTTACTGTTAAGTACGTTTTCTTTCCTAGAATTTCTTTTAGCAAATTCATCTGCGATAATGCAATTTTCTGATGAAAATTATAAAAAGCTTTAATATTTTTTTACTTTACCCTATAGCATAGTAAAAGTAAATATAGTCCAAACACTGTCTCACAAGTTACAGAGTCAGCAGAACAGGAATTGAGATCTCTTTAATCCCATCATGATCATGACAACCTAAATAGAGTTCTACAAATAATACATGTACATATAGGTTTGTTTCCACATATCACTATAGGCCTTAGGGAGATTCATTGATGAATTTCCTGCATTTAAAAATCATTCCAAACTAGAAGCAGAAACCACACATCTTATGTATCGCAGCAAGGAATTTAAAACCAACCATGCAATAAATCTATTGTAGAACTTGCTATAGTGCAGATATTTTAGACAGATTGTAAAAAAAAAAAAAAAATGGTAGCCCAGCCTGCTTTTAATATCTGGTTAGGTAAAGTAAGGTTTATTTAAAACATTTATTAATATTGCTGTGTAATCTATGTAAAGAGTTTGTCATTAAAGAAAGATCAAGCTGAAATAATATCTGCATACTTCAGGGTTGAAATTAAATTGTCTAGTGGAAATTGTTTTTTATACTTATTATTTTTATTATAATTAATAATAGTAGTAAAAGTAGTCATTTTTTACTACTATTACCTTTGATATTTCCCACCAAACACTAACAAATAAACTCTGTAATAAACTCTGTACGTACCTCGGTTTATAAGTTATGGTTCGGTTTAATTTCTGTATGATTAGTTAGAAGAAATGCAAAACATGAAATTGCTTATGTTTTTTTTTTTTTATTAATGCAGTTTATTATTATTATTATTATTTTATTATTATTATCATATATATATATATATATATATATATATATATATATATATATATATATATATATATATATATATATATATATATATACATTTTTACCGTGTTACCGCAAAGAGCCACATCATACACATGGGCACACATGAACATCACCCATCCCTTCCTCTTACACACACACACACACACACACACACACACACACACCTCTGCTCAGCCAGATTTATTGTAAATGTCACACACCAACATAATGACAGAAATTGACTCCTACAGTTCTAAGACCACAGGACAGTCATTTTCAACAATGAACATTGTGTGCACTGTCTCACACACACAAACTCTTAGTTTAACCAAGTCCACAAACAAAAATATAATAATTTACAATAGCGCTTTTCTTTTATTATGCATGTTACTTAGTGGGACTTTTGGCATTCCTTGCCTTGAACAATCCCCTTCAAATCTGCCTCGTATTCCGTTGTTGCCACTCGAAGCAATTCTTTCACACGTGTGTCAGTCAGAACAGATCGATCCTTTGATTTCACGTGTTTCATTGTAGAAAACACAGACTGTGGGGTTTTTTTTTATGTGTGTGTTCACTTCGCTTGAGTGTAATACGGTATTTTTGTCAAATGCGCATGTGCGTGAGATGAATATACCGCAGGGGTGGGCAATTAATTTTTTACAAGGGGCCACATGAGAAACCTGAATTGTGTCAGAGGGCCACACCAACGATAATATTTTAGGGATGCACCGAAATGAAAATTCAATTCAAAAGGCAATGAAATCCATAATTTTTTGTGTTATGCCTTTTGCCTTGGCACCATCACTGGAAAACTTTCCTGCTTTTTCAAAAACGTCCACTACAGACGGAGTGCGCATGCTCGGATTGACTTTACTTTTCTGCGCCGCGTTCTTCTCATATTTAGAATGGCAATCGGGATGTTTGGATTTCAGGTGATAAATTAAACCCGACTTGGAGAAACTCTTTGCAGATACACCCCCTCTTGAAATTTTAGCATTGCATGTTTTGCAAATCGCTCTACGCACACCGCACACATGTGGCTCTTATCCAGAAAACCGTGTGCTGCTACGCTTTTTTATTGCGTCATTACAATTGTGTTTCTGCCGTGTTGTTTCGGTGATTTAGGTATTTCCGAAAATTCTCGGTGCATCTCTGTAATTTATGATTGGCCTCATGCCAAGGTCTGATATACCGCAAAGTTTCCCAGTAGGGGTAAGCTCATTTAAGTCTTAAAAATACCGTATTGAACGTAAGCAAAGCGAACACGCACATTAAAAATCAAACACACAAAAATCGATATGACCGGCCAAAGAGCCGCATGCGGCTCGCGAGCCGCGGGTTGGCCACCCCTGATATATATAAATACAGTGAGGAAAATAAGTATTTGAACACCCGGCTATTTTGCAAGTTCTCCCACTTAGAAATCATGGGGTCTGAAATTGTCATCGTAGGTGCATGTCCACTGTGAGAGACATAATCTAAAAAAATCCAGAAATCACAATGTATGATTTTTTAACTATTTATTTGTTTGATACAGCTGCAAATAAGTATTTGAACACCTGTCTATGAGCTAGAATTCTGACCCTCAAAGACCTGTTAGTATGCCTTTAAAATGTTCATCTCCACTACATTTATTATCCTAAATTAGATGCATCTGTTTGAGGTCGTTAGCTGCATAAAGACACCTGTCCACCCCATACAATCAGTAAGAATCCAACTACTAACATGGCCAAGACCAAAGAGCTGTCCAAAGACACTAGAGACAAAATTGTACACCTCCACAAGGCTGGAAAGGGCTACGGGGAAATTGCCAAGCAGCTTGGTGAAAAAAGGTCCACTGTTGGAGCAATCATTAGAAAATGGAAGAAGCTAAACATGACTGTCAATCTCCCTCGGACTGGGGCTCCATGCAAGATCTCACCTCGTGGGGTCTCAATGATCCTAAGGAAGGTGAGAAATCAGCCCAGAACTACACAGGAGGAGCTGGTCAATGACCTGAAAAGAGCTGGGACCACCGTTTCCAAGGTTACTGTTGGTAATACACTAAGACGTCATGGTTTGAAATCATGCATGGCACGGAAGGTTCCCCTGCTTAAACCAGCACATGTCCAGGCACGTCTTAAGTTTGCCAATGACCATTTGGATGATCCAGAGGAGTCATGGAAGAAAGTCATGTGGTCAGATGAGACCAAAATAGAACTTTTTTGTCATAATTCCACTAAACGTGTTTGGAGGAAGAAGAATGATGAGTACCATCCTAAGAACACCATCCCTACTGTGAAGCATGGGGGTGGTAGCATCATGCTTTGGGGGTGAAAAACTACAGTAAACGTTTGACCTCTGTAATTGCAAACAAAGGCTACTGTACCAAATATTAACATTGACTTTCTCAGGTGTTCATACTTATTTGCAGCTGTATCATACAAATAAATAGTTAAAAAATTATACATTGTGATTTCTGGATTTTTTTTTTTTTAGATTATGTCACAGTGGACATGCACCTACGATGACAATTTCAGACCCCTCCATGATTTCTAATTGGGAGAACTTGCAAAATAGCAGGGTGTTCAAATACTTATTTTCCTCACTGTATATATATATATATATATATATATATATATATATATATATATATATATATATATACACACACACACACACACACACACACACACACACACACACACACCGTATTTTCCGGACTATAAGCCGCTACTTTTTTCCCACGCTTTGAACCCTGCGGCTTAAACAACGAAGCGGCTAATTTATGGATTTTTCCTGGGTTTTTCCCGGTTTCACAACTTTCATGCCAAACAAACTGAACCCCATAACATCAGACCAATGAAATTGCCGAACGGGTTCAGGTGAACCAATGAAACTATTTATATTAAATCGCGATCCCACTGAATCGGGCCGCACCACATCATAAATATGGATGAGTTTCCTCTGACGTTTGACCTGCCGTTTACTCGGACTGGCAACAGGAAATGCGAATCATTCATCACGCTGAAAACAACCGGGCATGAAAAAACTCACTTCTCCTGTGTTCTGAGCTGCACGGCATCGGGAGAAAAGCTTCACCGATGGTGATTTTTAAACGCACGACGATACCAAAAGAAAAACTCCCGAGAGAAATTGTTGTGAAAGGAAGGAGGAAGACAGTGAACAATTACTTTCTTGGTAGACTACTGTTTAGATACAAGCCGTGTAACAGACACTGTCTTTTGTTAAAGCTTGTGTAAAGTTCATTAGTTTCATTGTAGACACCTGCGGCTTATAGACAGGTGCGGCATATTTATGTTCAAAAAATAAATCTTTGTCAAATTCAGTGGGTGCGGCTTATATTTGGGTGCGCTTAATAGTCCGGAAATTACGGTATATATATATATATATATATAATAAAATTTAAATAGTATAAATCAAATTAATGCAATAGACATATCACTTTAAGTTGAGTTATCAATTAAAATTGCACAAATTAAACAGACTAAATAAAATTAAATAAATTAAAAAATTTAATTCAATAGTTTACACTGGTTATACTCTATTTGAGTGGTACAGGGGTGTATTTCAGGTGTGTGTGTGTGTGTGTGTGTGTGTGTGTGTGTGTGTGTGTGTGTGTTACATTTAATATTTAATTTTCTAAAGATATGATTTACTTAACTGTTCTACTTATTTCAGCATACTTTTACAAATGTCTCCAAAATGCCTACTTCATTCATTCACTTCCTTAAGATGTGGAATTGTCAAAATGTTCTCCTTTTAAGAGAAATTCTTGGAGCTGGACATAAGACGCTAAAGTATCCATAGCGCTAGCCATTTCCTGGTTTGGGGGGTATACTAGAATCCATAGCCGCTAGCCACTTCCTGGTTTGGGGGGTATACTAGCGCTATGAATACTTTATCTAGTTTTATGTCCAGCTAGTCCATCTAGTCTCTAACACTTAAATATTGAGATATCAGTGATTTTGTCATTAAGAAGCCAGTCCAGCAAAGGCAAAGCATAATTCAGTCATAAGCTATATTTGCTAGTTTATGTCATTTTTATATGAGATTGATAGTTAAATAACACATTGTTTCATTATAAAATAAATGTATTGCTCAATACTAAACCTGTTATATAAAGGCATAAATACATTTCAAGTCTAGTGCAATCGAGTGTCAACATTTTTTCTAAAAACCTGAATGTCCTTTAAGGTCATTTCTGCATGTTTTTCAGAAGCTTTAGTAAGCGTCTATTCAGGATTCAGCACAAAAAAACAACAACTCCAATATCACTTTTTTATTTTAAGTTTGGCGACTGATGTGGTCTTGGCATGGCCTCGATGGTGGAGGCCAGGTCAGGGATGATGGAGCAGTCGGAGATGACAGGACCACCTGCTCCCACCTGGACTCGATAGACGGCACCAGCTGTTTCTGCATGTAACTGGTCTAGGTAGTTGGCCTGCGGAAAACTCCCAGTGCCCCTCCAGCTGCTCCTGCTGACATCCTGTATCTTTACATACCTCACAAGAGTCAGCAAGAGAAAGAAGCAAGACAAACTGATGTAGTTCACTTGCATCACGCTGACCTTGATCATTAGCTGTGTTATCAGTCATAATCTGGTATCAGATCTGGCTTTTTTTTCTTCTCATTATTATAGCATTACTTTCAAGGTTCAAAAGCTAATTTTATAAAGACATTTTTTTTAAATAGCATTATTTTAAAAGCCCTATGGCCAAGCTAATTTTTATTCTTCTGACAAAAAAAAAGGTAAACATGTCTTTTTCATCAGATTTCACAACAGAAACAGCCATTTGGTGAGGGCTAATCATTGCTTAAGGGTACGATATATTGCAGTGGTTGGTGCATTTAGCTTTAAGCAAAATCTTTAAACCTAGCTAAATTCACACACTTATTGTTATTGAGAGGTTTTAGCATAATTGATTTTCCCCCCACTCTCTAGTAATCCTCCATTTATGCATTCATAGCTTATTTCCCCACAGGCCAATTTCAGCTAATGTTTATGTGGGGAATGGAAGTGTAAACTGGCAAAACAGTAATCTCATTGGAAAGGAGTCAGGACATTCACTCCACAAACAAATTAAAAGGGGCAAACTCCCCTTTGCTATACTTGTAAAGGCAGCAGAATACTGAGGGCTTCGTGTTTGCTGATTACTGCCAATTCTTGAAAGGTAAAGCTCAAATGACTTTTCAGCATCAACAAAGGAACAAGAGCAAAGCTGTGGCTGGTTTTTTTACTCAGCATGTTTTTTTATATATATTTTTTCCCACAGGGAGATTTGATATACTGAGAGCCTGTGACAATAAAGGAATAGTTCATTTCCATATAATCATAATGTGCCACTTAATACCCCTACAGCCAATGCAGGCAGCATTGGGAGGCCCATCATTATTGTGACTGAGGCACCACCATGCATCATTGTGCAGCAGGTTTGCTCTATGATGACCAATAAGGTTACTCTTACTCATGTCTAACAATAATATGCAAGAAAAAAATACAGGCCCAGAGGAACTCTTGTGTAAAATGGATGGATATGAATGGATTGATATGCATGAGTATCTTTAAATACATCTGAAATCACAAACATTCATTGCACATCAGAAGAGTGCAATTTATTCTTTTCATTTGGGAGAAAGATGTGGTATACCAAATGTGCAAAGAAAATTAGTTCTTATTACTTATTTGATTATGCTCTGCATGATGTTTATCAAATAATATGTCAGATTCAGAAATGAGACACACGGCCACTCATATATTTTCAGCTTTTCTATTTTCAGAACTTTATTATTTTGACCCTTTTTAGGCCATAACTTTCAGGCAGGCTGATTGCTGCCAGTGATTTGTTCTTCTGTCATAATGGCTGAGACTGTCAAGCACTTTACTCAAATAAATGGAGGGTAAGAGTTTCACGTAATTACTATCTTTTTCTGTAATGATGATGGATGCCATTGTGTTTCATGATATCTGACACTTAACTGTGACATTGAAGAGATGAAGAATGCGGTGTCCCAATACTACATTAAAATAATAATAATAATAATAATAATAATAATAATAATAATAATAATAATAATAATAATTTGTGCAGTAAATTTTACTTTCAGTTCACATTTTCATTTAAAATTTTGAGCCCTTTTGAAGGGTTTAATTTAATACTAGCGAACCAATTGTTCTGTGTTTGTATCCAGCGGAATTACTGACAAAATAAAGTGACTAAGATTCAATTCTAAGCAAGAACTGTGAAATGCCAAACCCTAAGTTTCGAGCAGCCTATATTGGGCTACTTATTTAGCCCTATATTGAATAAGCTTTTGACCAAGTGTTGATCATCCAGTGAAGCATCATTAAATCCATTATTAAAAATGAATAAAGCACATCCACAACTGTGTCTAGAATATTCTATTCACTAAATGTAAATAGACAAAAATTTGATAGAGAATGAACAAAATAAATATTTATTCAAAATTAATAAAGTGCTTAATGTCTTTTACATCAACACAAATCCAATTAATTTGAAACTGTTCCTATTTTTCTTATTAAAAAAAATGTGTCATAATTATATAATTATAAATGTGTCATGAAATTTGAGACTGTAATATTATAGTTGTTAGTAGTATTAGTATAGTATTATGTCCTCATTCCCATTTCACCCCAGAACAGTGGAACACAAACTAAAAATGTCATGGTTACTGAATCTAGAGCATTTCTTTGAAATAAGTTTGATTCAACATGACCTCAAGCTGCCCAAAGTATGTGCTGTCTAAAATCTGCTCCTACTATCTTTGGCAGCATGGTAGTTGATGTTACTTATCATATCACATGCAGTTATGAAACCTCTGCTATGAAGTCCACTCTGCTTATAAGTCAGTCCAGCTCTGAGCATAACTGATCAAGTATAACTCACTGAAAGTTCTAAGCTTTTCATCCTACAAGCCATATTGCATGCTTTCCCAAAAGCAGGTCACTTTGAACTCTTTGGAAAATGAGTGTGGCCAGAGGTCCCCAAATCTAATGTCACATTTAAATTCACTTTGTTCACAGTGGCAGACTGATGGATTGGCTAAAGGACAATGTTCTCTGATCTGCCTCTCCTGTTTCTTTTACTCCACAGCTCAGTCCTTCGGTCCATACTGTCTCAAGCTGCTATAGTCGCTGGGCTCGGAGATGAGAGTCAGTTTCCATGGAGACACAGCAAGGGGTTGACAGGTGGATTAAGTGCGTTCATTCTTGAACATTAAAGACAGCAGATGCTGCTTAATGCCTGTTGAGCTACAGCAACAAATTGAAATTAGAGAGCTCATGGAATGGTGTGATGCTTAATTGTAATCAGCAAATGGATTTATAAATGGTTTTAAGCACAGCAACCATGTTTCTTACAAAATCAAAGCAATTTATAGTAATAAATACATGTTCATTTTGCTCATTAAAATGGACTATTCCCATGTAGTGCACACATTTGCTAATCAGTGTGAGAACTTTAAGATTATATCATGGTGTCAACCTCAATTTCATTCAAATCAGGTTTTTTTCCTTTTGATGTTTTTGATGTTATTTTATAATGTTGGAAAACTGTTACAAATTCATACCACAGCTTCTTTGCTATAACAGATAATAAATCATACAGGTTATAGATATGTTCTCAGAGTCTCATCTCTCTGTGCTGTATTTTCTGTTGCTTTTGTACTTTTGCATTGTGTGTTGTATTTTGACATCCAGTAAATCATTATATCATAGACAGACAGACAGACAGACAGACAGACAGACAGACAGACAGACAGAGATAGATAGACAGACAGACAGACAGACAGACAGACAGACAGACAGACAGACAGACAGACAGACAGACAGATAGATAGATAGATAGATAGATAGATAGATAGATAGATAGATAGATAGATAGATAGATAGATAGATAGATAGATAGATAGATAGATGCATTTGAGTTTGTTTTTGTTTGTTTGTTTCTAATAACTATCAATTCGGCTAAAAAATGCAATGAAAACCCCTTTCATTCACATTCTATATTACATTGGCCCAGTGGTGTGCCATACATTTTACACCAAGGAATTCAGTGGTGTCTTACCTTAATCAATCCACCTCTTAATACCAGCATCATGATGCCGTGGCTAGAAACTATCAATATTCTAAAGAAACACAGTATAACAGAGCATTGCATCACATACAGGTATATCATGCAGAGAAATGCATTACTAAATATGAAACCCAATTAACACAATTCAACAAGCCTCCTTCCACTGCACTCACAGTGGCACCACCCACGTACATTATGTCTAGCAAAAGCCTCAATATTAACCTCATAAAATGACCCCAGGTTTTCCGTGCATTTTTGTGCATTAGTTTCCATGCATTACAGTTTTCCTGGCGATCTGAAATTGAAGCAAATTGTTTGTTTTTGTGCCAATCCTACAGGAAAGAAAGCACAAATAATAATATAAATGGTTCATGAAAAAGCTTAACTGTTTTGAACTGTTTTGACTGACCTTTCCTCAGGATGTCCAACCTTTTCTTGAAAAATTCGTCTTGTAAATGTCCTGTACAAGTATATCTGTGACCAAAAATTTTTTTTCCTCTGTCAGCAACTGTGGAATGAAAGAACAGATATTAAATCCACACAAATATATTTCTAACAGATGCATTTGCGAGTTCTGGCTAGTGCGCTCTCTGACCTTCCAATCAAAGGATATGAAAATGTAATTGGCCAGGGGCGGAGCCAGAATTTTTTTTAGGGGCCTTCAAAAAACAGGGTGGGCAAAACGAAAAGTACTGTATGAAAGCTGCATGCCAAATTAATTTATTATTTTATTAATTAATAAAAAACAAAACAAAACAAAAAACTCAACAACCCATAAACAACTATTAAAAACAATAAAATGGTTCTATCTATTTTCTATTAAGTATAATGACACTATAAGCATTAGATGTTTTTAAAATAACCCTAAACAATGAGAAATGTAACTTACATTTACATGTTCTTCTACAATATAAGTCTGAGACGACAGGGCTTCTGGTTAAATACGGAGATGATGTCGTCATAATTAACTGTCTGTCAGTGCATGTTCAAAAGAGAGCAGAAACAAATTGCTTAAGCGAGCAGTAAGCATTGAGGAGCATAGACTGGTTTTATGCGGTATGTTGTGGAGTGTTTAAACACTGCATGATGTCATCGGGAGTGTAATAAGTGCTTGTATCATTTGTGCTTAGCACGGTTTTTGTCTCTCTTGCTGCTTAGTTCGCCTGAGTGAAATAAATGCTGATATTCATCTTTATGTTAAATGTGACATAATATTACCTTATAGTTATAACCATGCTTTGTTGTAAATATGATTTAATGTTTGTTTAGTGATCATGATACCTTACCTGAAATATCGAAATTGGCATATGAAGATGAATGTTCTTTGAACCTTCTGGGCCTGAACACCTCCCTCTGTAACTGGATCCTGGACTTCTCCAGCACCACCACACTGAGCACTGGGGCCCCCCAGGGCTGTGTGCTCAGCCCACTGCTGTTCACCTTGCTGACTCAAGACTGTGTAGCAATGCACAGCTCGAACCACATCATCAAGTTCGCTGATGACACGACCGTGGTGGGTCTAATCAGCAAGAACGACGAGTCAGCATACAGAGAGGAGGTGCAACGGTTAACTGCCTGGTGTGGAGCAAACAACCTGTCTCTGAACGTGGACAAAACGAAAGAGATGGTTGTGGACTTCAGGAGAGCACAGAGCGACCAATCTCCACTGATTATTGATGGATCGTCAAGAGCACCAAATTCCTTGGTGTTCATCTGGCAGACAACCTCACCTGGTCACTCAACACCAGCTCAATCACCAAGAAAGCCCAGCAGCGTCTCTACTTTCTGAGAAGGCTGAGGAAAACCCACCTCCTCCCCCATCCTGTCCATGTTCTACAGAGGGACCATTGAGAGCATCCTGAGCAGCTGCATCACTGCCTGGTTTGGGAACTGCACCGTCTCGGACCGCAAGTCCCTACAGAGGATAGTGAGGACAGCTGAGAAGATCATCGGAGTCTCTCTCCCCTCTATCATGGACATTTACACTACACGCTGCATCCGCAAAGCACACAGCATTGTGGACGATCACACACACCCCTCACACACACTTTTTACACTCCTACCATCAGGAAAACAGTTCCGAAGCATTCGGGCCGCCACAACAAGACTATGCAACAGTTTCTTTCCACAAGCCATCAGGCTACTTAATACACAGAAATGAAACGGAACTCTCACACACACACACACACACACGCACTCAAATGTGTGTAACGAACTGTAAAATTTTTCCTGGACTTAACACTTACTCATCACCCATCTCAATCCATTCCACCACCATTCATTTATTTATTATTTATTATTCTTAACTGTACCATACTCTTAACTGCTGTTTTTTGCACATTTATCATTTATCACTGTATTATACTGTATTATACTGCTGCTGTATTTTTGCACTACATTGTGCTGTTTATACTCACTTCTGGGATATAGTTTTTAGTTTGTATAGTTTTTACAGTCTTCTCGTACAGTACTGTATAATGAAGTATACAGTGGGTTTACTGGTCGGCGCTATATTGGGTTTTGTGTCTTGTCTTGTGTCGTCTGTCTGTACTGTCTGTCTGCACTGTGTGTATGCACTGTTTGCACTAGGTTGCACTCGATGCACTTTATGTAACTTGTGTTGTAGCTCTATGTTGTTTTGTTTGTTTGTTGTTTAGTGTAGCACCAGGGTTCTGGAGAAACGTTGTCTCATTTTTACTGTGTACTGTGTACCACTGTGTATAGTAGAAATGACAATAAAAGCCTCTTGACTTGACTTGACTTGACTAATGGAGGAAAACTAAAAAAGATTTCTACTTCAAAATAACTACCGTATAAATACCGTATCGGACTATAAGCCACTACTTTTTTCCTACGCTTTGAACCCTGCGGCTTAAAAAACGAAGTGGCTAATTTATGAATTTTTCCTGGGTTTGTCTCGGTTTTACAAACTTCAAGCCAAAAAACTGAGCAACATAACATTAGACCGAACAGAAAACGAAAAAACGCACCTCACCTGTGTTCTGAGCTGCACGGCATCGGGAGAAAAACTTTTTTTTTTACGCACGACGATGCCAAAAGATAAACTCCCGAGAGAAATAGTTGAGAAAGGAAGGAGGAAGACAGTGAACGATGACTTACTTGGTCAGCTACTGTTTAGATAAAAGCTGTTGTAACGTGTTGAGTCTGGGTGAAGGAAGAACTCGATAACTCCAGTTGCAACAGAAATCATATAAGCACAGACAGGTTTCCAAAACTTGTGCTTTTTTATTTTTCTTGGCAACAGCGTTACAGGTTAGTCAAAGAAACTTAGAAATCAGCATCAGAAAATAATAAGGACATAATCCTCGTCTTGAACACACGCAGTAATAGCGGCAAAATGCAGTGGCAGGCTATCCCCAAAATACCGCTATGCTCCTAAAGTAAGCGCAACATATTTCACCCGTTACACCGTGTGTAACGTGTCTTTCGTTAAAGCCTGTCTAAAGTACATTAGGGTAGACACGGCTTATAGACAGGTGCGGCTTATTTATGTTAAAAATAAAAATATTTGTAAAATTCAGTGGGTGCGGCTTATATATGGGTGCACTTTATAGTCCGGAAATTACGGTAATTTCTGTCATGAAGTAATATCAAAATAATGTATATGATAATGTTCAGCAAATTTACTTGAATACTGAAAAGTTTTTGCCCTAAATTTAATTTAAATAAAAAGTTGATAAACCAGAAAGATAATTATCATTCATATATTCCCTGAACAATTTGAAAACCCCTGTTGTTTCCACTGAATTTCTCTACCTGTGCTAATAGAGCTTTTATGCAGTGGCAAATAAATTCTGTAGACATTTTGTTTAATTGTGTTTTATTGTGTGTGTCAGACAACATTTGCTGTTACTTTATTTAAAAAATTTTGCTACCATCTATTTGGTCAATTTTAGAACATGTGTTTAGAAAAATATAGTACAGTAAAATTTACAAAAATAATAATTAAAGATGAGTCAAGCTGCTTCTCAGCTTCAAATGTCTTTCAATTTAGTCTCTTGTATTTGCATTAATTCAATTCTGCTCATTATGCATTCACCGCTGTTGTTCACTCAGGCCAAGGAGTACAAGTCTAATAGTGAATAAATGAATGTGATAAAACACATCTCTGATTGTAGGACTGGAGCCCATGCGTTTGATTAGTGAATTAATGAGCATTGAGATGATGAAACAAACACATGCTCCAGAACAGAAATGCACAGTTCAACTAATCAGTGGCTGTCTGCCATTCTGCCATGCCACATTGACAAGTCATTGGCTAATCCATCGCCTAGCCACTTCATGTGTTTAGTCTAAGCCCCACATCTGCTGTTCTGGCATCAGCATGTGTGGCCTTAAGTCAGGGCAGTCCAAAGAGCCTTAATTCTGGTCGAAGGGGATGGAGTCTTCTGCCTCTATGCCAAATGGATTTTCATTAAGCTCTTGGCTAAACGTTGTGCCAGAACTTTGATAGAGGATGCGTTTCATCTATTTTCAGTTAGTGTCATCTCCCAAGTTTATTCTCTCACTTTGCCTTCATGTTGATGTCAGTTTTTCTCCTCAAATGAATTAGCGTTCCTTTTATAGGCTTTGATGTTTTGGGGTAAACAGAACTTGGACCAAAAGAAGCAAAAAAGACCCTTCAACTTTGAGTCACAGATTCAGAATTTCCCACTAGCATAAAATAATATAGGACTTAAGATGGCTGGCTGGTTGCTATGATAAGTGATATGAGAAGCTTAGACAGACAACAAAAGCTCTGACAATCTAAGCATGCAAAAAAAAACACAACAAACCAAAGCCATGCCATCCACCATACACACTAAGATAAGCTCGCAAAATCTGTTGTTTGTTTGCCATATTGTTTTTTTGTTTTTTTTTATCCTTATAGTAATGATTATAAGTATCTTTTTAAAAGGAATATATAATGCATACAAGTCACAAAATATTCTACTGGTATATTAAATATTTTACTGTTGATTTTGACATTTAGATGTAATACATGTATTATTTTGAAAAAAAATTATTGCTCTTCAGGATGTTCAAAAGCCAGCCCTATATTGTATAGACATTGTTCACTTTATTAAGAACACTTATGCACATACACCACATTTATCCAGTTATCTATTCAGCCAATTGTGCAGCAGCAACATGATGCCTTAAATCATGTACATACAGGTCAGGAGCTCCAAACTGGACAATTAAGGAATAGAATCAATTCTTGTCTTTTTCCAATCTTCAACTAACCTGTGAGTTCTTGTGGTAGCTGCAGATGTCTAGTCATTCTCATTATATTAACAAGGTTATTCATCTTGCAGGTACTTTTTTGTTTTGTTTTGTTTTGTTTTGTTTTGTTTTGTTTTGTTTTGTTTTGTTTTGTTTTGGTTTGGTTTGGTTTGGTTTGGTTTGGTTTTCACAGGGTTCAGGGTATTAAAGTTTTGGGAGATCAGCAGACATGCCATGGATAACATTTTTTCACAATTCTGATCTTTCATGTAAACATTACCTGAAGTTCTTCAAATTGAATCTGTGTGATTTTATGCACTTTGCTGCTGCCAGATGATTGGATATTTGAATAACTGCGTAAATCAGCAGGTGAAGAGCTGTTCCTAATAAAGTGGATGGTGATATAATTGCTGTAATTACAGAAGTCTGTCACTTGACAGACCTCAAATCATTATTCAGTAAAAATACTGTGTTGATTATTATGAGGGCTTTGCTTATTTAACATGACAGTTCCATTGAACTATGTTTCTTGATAGATTACATGCTTTTGTACAGAATGCAGCAAAGCAGTGTGTAACCAAACCAGACCCCAGGGTCTCATTCCCAGAATCTACCGTTCCTAAGAATTTCAGCAAACAAAAAAGCTTTGGCAATCTGTTCATTTTTAAGCATCCAACACAAGCATGCAAAAAACAGATGTCATGCTTACAGTAAATGTGCTGTTAATATGTATCTCTGTTAAAGCTTTAGCATTTATAGTAGCACTGATTCCTCTGGGTTTCCAAAAGAAACATGTATCATATCAAAATGTAACAAGAAAAAGAACAAATTTTAACCCTAAAACTGAATAAAAATGCATGAATCCTGTAGCAAGGACAGACAGCCTGTAAAACAAACAACCATTTTTCAAACTTATAAATTTGTGATCTCTATGGCTGTTGTTTGTAAATGTTGATTTAATGCCACTAATGTAAACAATCAAGTGTTTCAAGCCATATGTGTGTTTCATCTTCATTTTTCTGCAATGGTGAAATGTTCAGTGTTTCCTCCAACCACTCTTTAGAGTGATCACTCTTAAGAATAAGAAATACTTTGCTTCCCTTTTGTGATTGTTTCTGATAGACACTATACTTTTCAAAACACCAGCTCAGTATTTTACACACTACAATGGCATGCCAATTTCTCATGATCCACCACTTTAGCTCAGGTAACCTCCTTTCCCATCATTCTCTCATTGTACTGGCTCTTATTTTCAACAAGGACATGTTTCTCATTCATCATACACACTGCATTTATCCAGCAGTGGGTTAGGAGATGGATGACACCACTTTGAATCTAGCACTCCTCCCCTCAGTCTGCAGCACACAGGATGGATGAATGCACTTTAATAGTTTAACCATAGCGCTGCTTGCAAAACCCAAACTTAAACCCACTGATCCTTATTTTTTGGCAACAATGACCTATACCACTGATACATTTACTAATATACAGTACTGTATAATGTCATAATTCTCATACACAGGCATACCATAGACATGTGTGGTAATGGACACATATTAAATATTATTAACCATATTGCAAATGCAATGTAGATTCCTGACTCCAAACTCTAAATGGTAAAACAGTCCCAGGCATGTTTATAAGAATTTGTTTCAAAAGGGGCCAAAGAATCACATACCAAGAAACAAATACTTTACATTTGCATATTATATTATATTATATCTTCTTTACTAGTCTACACAGTACCCTGTTAGTGGATGAACTATGTAAAAACAAAGCCAAATCATGCTAGTTTCCAGGCACCAGATATTACTTTCAATCAGACATTTCAGATGTACTAATAATACTGGTTGGTAACATTGTGTTTTTCTTCAATTAATTTTTATTTTTAATAATTTAACATTTTGAGATACAAATCATGATGGGTTTTTAAAACACTATTACATCAATTTGTTTATTTTGTATTTTTTTAACTAATGACAAGCAGCGCTGCCTTGGAAAAGCATTGAAGCCTTTTGTGCTTTATGAACTACATTAATTATTTTGATGATGCATTGTAAGCCTGCAGTTACTACTTCTATTTTTAAATGAGTTTGAAACTATCCATCAGTAACCATGGATATGAAGAGATGAAAGAAGCCCCCTACTGTGTTTTGTATTTAACCCATAATCTGACAGATCCTTTCTGTATTTAGATCCTGCACTATGATTGGCTAGTACTTAGCAACAGTTAATCTACTGGATCGCTGGATATTGAATTATACCAGAAAAACTATTTGATGCATCACAGTTTCCACTGTTAATCGAGCTTTCTATGGCTGCTACAGTGTGGTAAATGACATGATTGAATGTTTGATTGAAGAGGTAGTGAAGTTAATATTTGTCAAAATAACAGTGTAAAAAAGCTAAACTATTATTGTATTGTCAAGATGACAGCAGACTACCTCACATACTGCTATTATTAATATTTGAGCAAGCTTACTTGTTCTGAAGTATGAAAGGGAAGACACTTAAATTGATTTTGAAATAAAATGAAGAGCTGATTTGATTAAATACCACAGCAGCAGCTCCGCACACACACCTTAATAATCTACTATTTCTAACCAAACACATTTTTCATGAAAATACATAAGCATAAATAATGCTGGGAACTTATGGCTTATTTTTGTGGAATGATTTCAAACACTAGTAGACAAATTAATTGCATTTAGTTGAAAATTGGTTGTTCTTCTATTAGTCTTTTCATTAAAAAAAAGATGGCTGGAGCTAGAATTAAATAAATGACTGGTATTGTCTCCTCATTGATTTAACATTTGCATCTTAAATTAAAAAATAAAATAAAAATGGAAGTAAATCTAACAAATAATGTTAAATTTGAAAATCTGGTTCACAACTTGCTAAAACATGTCTATCCCAGGCAGGATTCAGGATAGAGATACTGTAGGTTTAAAGATGGAAGAGAGAGATTCTATCCTGACAGCAGCATGAGCTCAGAGGCTTGATCAGACAGGAAAGAAGTGGCAGAGATAAATGAAGCAGTGGTGCAGAGCTAGCATCCTCAGTCTCAGGGTCAAAGCACAGCAGGACAAACAATCCCATCAGCCCTTGCTGCAGCAATCTCCCTCTCAAAACTGACTGGCATTGCTGAGGCCAAAGGCCACTCAAAACAGCTCTTTTCCAGGCAACAATCTTAAAGTATCTGCTTGCCATTCCCACATCCACAGTAATAGCATTACATTTTAGAGATTTCTCAACATGTATTTATACAATTGAGTTAACTGTGCAAATCAGTACTGATTGTTAGCTGGATTGTTAGATGTTGAGAAATCTCTAAAATGTAATGCTATTCCTGTGGATGAATTTTAATAAGTGCAAAAATGCAAAACTATATTTAGGCATTCGTTATATGGCATTATATTGCATGTCATCATGTGCATTGAGTCAAAAGAATCTTCAGTCTGCATGAAAAACCGACTCCTGTGAACAATTTGTCCTACTGCAAATAAGTCAAATTAAAATAGAGATGTTGTTTGATATGCTTTAGTAGTAGCCAATTTTATTTATTATACTGCTTACTGATTATATGCCATTCTGGATGCGATCTCTTAAAATATTAATACCGTCCTGTTCTATTGTCCTATTTGACATTGTTTTTTTAACCATGTATAAAATTCTAATGATATATTTGCATTGTAACAAGGCGAACAAAGCATTCCTTTAGTTTTTTTTTTTTACCTCTGACAGTGCAGATTAAAGTAAAGATTTCAACCAAGTGAATTATATGTAATATATTTTATAGGTAGTTTGATGAACAATTGCTGACACTTTACCCCTTACTAAATACATTTAATTGCTTGTGATCTGCAAAAAAGCAATAGAAGAGTAAACTCTGCTCTGCTTACTTTGCTTCTATTTTGACATTTGTCATTTTTGCTGAATAATGCATGGTAAATGAGCCAATTATAATAAGTACTGTACATGCGGACAAAATATTCCAAATCAGCAGCTGTCCATCACATTTTATTGAGTGCATTATTACTTAAAATGAAAGTGTGCTGTCAAGGTAGTTTCATTTCCACAACCTGCCTATGGATTAGAATATGAAATATGATTTCATTTCAAAGGAGTAATTTACACAGTAACTGTATTCCACGCAAAACTGTATAACACGCAAAATCATGAAGCGTTATCATATTTTTTTATCAACTTGTGCTGTTAATATAATGAACAACAGCTATGCTAATTCCTCTCCACTGCTTCTCTTTCTCTATCCATCCCGAGGCATCCTGAGGTTGCTCCAGTCCCAATCACGTCCCACCTTATGAAGATGGCATGGAGAAGCTGGTGTTGGATCTATGATGATCACAAATGTTGAGCTATTTTACGAGTTGCTCAGTAGCTCCTAGTTTTATAACTACAAATGACTGTAAAAGACTGTAAAAGAACATTACTTATAACCTACATTCTAGTGCTCATGTTAGTTCTCTCTCCAGTGTTCTGTATTGTTTAAAGACTAGAACTAGACTCTTGAATGCTTATGCTTGAGATACTTAAATGCTGTATATGTTAATATGTTAACCACTTAAAAAGGACTTTCAGTTAATGCTGTGGAAATTTTAAGAAACAAGCTCATATTGTTAATTACAGATATATATACAGTATATATATATATATATATATATATATATATATATATATATATATATATATATATATATATATAAAGTATTCCCACCTTTTGCAGCAACACCTTAATTATTCTCCCCTACACTGCTGCACTGCTAAACTGATGATTACCAAGAGCACAGTGGCCTCCATAATTTGCAAATGGAAGAAGTATGGCACAACCAGGACTCTTTCAAGAGTTGGTCTGAATTGAGCAATCAGGGGAGAAGGGCCTTAGTAAAAGAGGTGTTTAAGAACCCAATGGTCACTCTAGAGATCCTGTGTGGAGAATGGACAAAGTTCCAGAAGGACATCAATGCAGTCCTCCACCAATCTGTGCTTTATTGCAGAGTGCCTAGACGGAAGCCTGTCCTCAGTGCAAAACCCATGGATGCTCGCTTGAAGTTTGCCAATAGATACCAGAGGGACTCTCATTCTGTTTAGGATGAATTGCTCTGGTCTGTTGGGTTGTTTTTCTACAGCAGTGATGTGGGGGTGTTTTTCTGCAGCAGGGACTTGCCAACTGGTCAGGGTTTGGGAAAAGCTGAATGGAGCAAAGTACAAAGGTATTCTAAAGAAAACCTGTTCCACAGTGCTCAGGACCTCAGACTGGGCTGAAGGTTCACCTTCCAACATGGCAACAACCCTAAACACACAGCCAAGACAACACGGGGTGGTTCAGGGACGACTCTGTGAATTTCATAGAGTGGCCCAGTCAGAGTCCTGACCTGAATCTTATTGAACATCTCTGGAGAGACCTGATCTTATTGCATCATACCCGAAAATATTGAGACTGTAATTTCTGCCAAAAGTACTTCAACTAAGTACTGAGTTAAAGGGTCTGAATACTTATGTACGTTATATTTAAGTGTTTTTATAATAAAAAAAACAGACATTACTAGAATTCTATTTTCATTATAGGATACTGAGTGTAGATTAATGAAAAAGAAAAATGAATTTGTACGACTGTATTATCAGGCTGCAACATAACAAAATTGAAAAAAGTATAGGGGATCTGATTACTTTCCAAATGCACTATATGTATTTATATAAACCATTCAAATAAACATAAAATGCATGTTTATTATAATTTAAGTGAAAAGGGATGGAAGCAACTTGTCAAAACTAATTCATTGTTATCCAATACTCTCAACTTTAGGACTTAGAGTGCACATCTCAATCAGAAGAAGAGTGAAACAACTACATTCCATTTACTATGTAGGTTCTAGTAAGTCTCTCTGAAAAAATAATATTAGGTTATGCAGAGGTCTGTTTAAAATGATGAGAAATACAAATATTGATAACAGGCAGAACTCACAGTACACATGAAGGAGTAATTTATTGCTTAAGATTCCATTGTTATTAGGTTTCCTTTAGATTCTGAGATGCACTGGTTTTCTTGCTTATCCTCAAATGAATGAAGAACCCAGAAAAAACACAAAATCCAATTACCAATAAAAATCGAATTAACAATGGAAACTCTTCCATTTTAAGTCTTATTAATGGACAATTTACTCTATTTAGCTCTATTGATCATTATATGTTTTTATATGTTTAAATTAGTTTCTTGTAGGTATAGATTATGGGATGAATCCCCTATCCATATTTATGATCAGTAACAATAGAAACACAATATTAATAAAAAATGAGTCCATAAACATAAACTTGTGATTTGCTCTCTACAGCTACAGTGTCTGTACAGTGTACAGTGTCTCTTACACACAAAAAATTACCAGCAAGCATTGTATTAACATTTAGGGTTTAGAACAGATAGGTAATGACTTGCCTAGACGTAAATAACTTGCCTAAACATAAAAGATAAACATTATAATAGCTAGCTCAATGATCCAGAACCACACACTCTTAATTATTCCACCTCTTTCTGTTATGTGATTTTAAAACTGCAGTGTGTTGAACATCAAAATAAAAGGTGCAGAAGTGATTAGTAACTTTGTGCTATAAAAAAAGATTCAGTAATCCTCACTTGATGCAGACATGATGCCTTCTTGGAAGTATTTCATTACCAGTCACTGGCCAAATGTGGAGCCTGGTGGAAGCTCCTGCTGTCCATAGTGCAGAATGCAATTCATAGACTATCCAGAGATTAACACCTACTCAGTGCTAGCAGGGGTGATCCAGAAATTGCAATGTGAGAGCAATGTTCTTGCAGCTTCTGCTGATCCTGATGAGATGACGTGTGACCTTGGCTTTCACAGGAAGCTGAGAGCTGTGAAATTCTGTCTCACTTGCGCTGCCCGTTTCTGTGAAAGTTATGTTAGGGAGCAATTACACTGCAGAAACATTTCCTTTCAGCTGTTACTGAGGGAGCTAGCAAGAGACTGACTAATATCTGAGCAGGTACAAGCTACTGCATAAATAATTATAGTTTGAGGTTATTACAATGTTCTATGTTGACTGCTACAATATAATAGAGTAATAAATAATTAACATTCTGTTAAATTTTGCTCTATGAAGGCGATATGTGATCTTGGAAAGCATATTGAGAGTATTTGCAGAATAAACACAAACCAATCTATAACCAAGTGTTAAAATCATTATACACAGAAATGGAAATAGGAAATAGGCTGAACTACAGAATAAAAGACCATGATGTCTTTTATATAATATCTAATGTGTGAAGAAAGAAAACACTGAGGTGAAAATGAGAATACGTACTGAACTTAAGAGGTTGCAGAGCTAAGAAATACAGTGGAGCAGACACCAGCATTTATACATGATGGGAAGACAGCTGCTCTGTTGCACTAAAAATAAATCTTTCTTTCATTTATTCAATCTTTCTTTCTTTCTTTCTTTCTTTCTTTCTTTCTTTCTTTCTTTCTTTCTTTCTTTCTTTCTTTCTTTCTTTCTTTCTTTCTTTCCAAATACGTTTTATATATATATATATATATATATATATATATATATATATATATATATATATATATATATAATTTTTTTTTTTTATCTAGGTATTTAAAATTGATTCAGAGATCACATCTACACTAAAGATATACGTGTAAATGTAAATTTAAAAATCCCTTAAATAATGAAATTCTCCCAAACTGATGCCTGTGATTGGGTAAAGTGTGTAAAATAAAAATGCTTTAGCCATTTTTATCTGCATGCTGATTGTCAGCTTTATTGTATTAGAGTTAATAAAAATAACTGTTACACGCTTCTGTCAGAAATGTGTGAAGAAATATGAAAGTGTTGGGTGTATTAAAATAAGGAAATGTGAACTCTTGAACTGCAGTGCAATGTTATTTCGCAGATCTGGCTTCAGGTTCTGTGGATATTTCTGGAGTCTTAAAAACAATGGCTTGTGACAGTGAGCACTGAGTTTGAGAAAAAGAAAAAGAATCCTTCTATCCAGAACTGAGCTACTGGGACCTAAACCTATGTCTGTGTTTTCTATGAATGTTCACACTAATCCTGTCACTTATTTTCCTAAGACTATGACATAGGATATGTTATTTTTGTGTGTGTCAGAGTGTGTGTGTGTGTGTGTGTGTGTGTGTGTGTGTGTGTGTGTGTGTGTGTTTGGATGTTGATAAGAGGTGGGCAACAATAATGCTGGAGTACATATTATACATATTATCTCCCTGATTGATAGAATGTGTATATACAGTGCATCCTAGATACTCGCGGGGGTTATGTTCTATGACCCCTCGTGAGTAAAAAAAAAAAAATCACAAGGTTTTGACTCCCTTGTTTTGATGGTTGCTTTTTCAAGGGGAATTGTACATGTACTGTACTGTAAACTCAACAAAAATTATGAATAACTTGTCATAAATGTTTTATTTACTACTTTAAATGAATAAAACAATAATAATAAATGTTTTGTAATTCATTAGTACAAACTCTGTTTTGAAATGTTACTCTTTCAAGCCACTTGCGGCTTCTCGCAAACTGATCAGATTTTCAGTGAGTTACTCCTAGGCCAGTTTCAAATGAAAAGTCACAAACTATCGAGGTTGAGAGCGTCAAGCTTCCACTGTACTATTCTGGATATGGAACAATGACCATTTTTCAGGTCACAGGATTAAAGAAAAGGTTACTTGACATAAAATCATTTAATTATACCCTGTAAAACTCTCAAGTCCTTTTGGATGATTCAGATTTATTGTTCTCAATTTTATGACTATATGTAAATAATGATCGTTAACCTGTTTTACGTTCGATTCTAGGTTGCATCCTGTAATTTTCTTAATTGCACTTAAGCACTTAAGTCTTCTTCTTCTTTTGGCTGCTCCCTCTACATTGCCTCTTTCAAACCAACTACCTGCATGTCTTCCCTCAACACATCCATAAACCTCATCCGTGGGCTTCCACTTTAGATCCTTCCTGGTGGCTACATCCTCAGCGTTCTCCTACCGATATACCACATGTTCCTCCTCTGCACATGTCCAAACCATCTTAATCACGCCTCCCTCACATTGTCTCCAAAACGTCCTACATGCGCTGGCCCTTTTAATAAACACATTTCTAATCCTGTCCATCCTCGTCACACCCAATGAAAACCTCAACATCTTCAGCTCTGCTACCTCCAGCTCCACCTCCTGTCTTTTATTCAATGCTACTGTCTCTAAACCATACAACATCACAGGGCTCACCACAGTCCTAGAAACTATTCCTTTCACTCTTGCAGATACTCTTCTATCACAAATCACTCCTGCCACTCTTCTCCACCCACTCCACCCTGCCTGCACCCTTTGCTTCACTTCTCTAACACACTCTCCAATAATTTGCACAGTTGACCCCAGGTACCTGAACTCCTCCACCTTCACCGCCTCTTTTCCCTGCAATCGCACTAATCTACTGCCCTCTATTTCACACACATACTCTGTCTTACTCCTACTGACTTTTATTTCACTTCTCTCCAGCGTGTACCTCCACCTCTCCAGGCTCTTATCAACCTGCTCCCTACTCTCACAACAAATAACAATATCATCCGCAAACATCATAGTCCACAGAGACTCCTGTCTGACCACGTCCGTCAACCTGTCCATCACCACTGCAAACAGGAAAGGGCTCAGAGTCGATCCTTGATACAGTCCAGCAAATAATGCGTCTGTGGTGCTTTTTCTCGGCATGAAACCATACTGTTGCTCACAGATGGTCAGCTCTTCTCTCAGCCTGGCTTCCACAACTCTTTCCCATAAGTTCATGGTGTGACTGATCAACTTAATTCCCCTGTAGTTACTGCAGGTCTGCACATCTCCCTTATTCTTAAAAATCGGTACTAGCACACTCCTTCTCCATACCTCAGGCATCTTCTCACCTTCCAGAAAAAGTTTCCCCAAACTTCTACTGGTATGTCATTTGGTCCTACCGACTATCCATTCTTAATTCTCTTAATTGATGCTCTCACTTCCTCCTTACTAATCCAATCCGCTTCCTGCTTCCATCTCAACATCATCCAACCTTCTCTCTCTCTTATTTTCCGCATTCACTTAAGTGCTAGAAAAAAAGCTTTGTCAGTTACGTGTTGATTCAACCAACTTTAAACTTACAATCGTTAACCATAAAATAGATTTGCCAAGTTTGATAACATGGAGTCATATCTGCTTAAATATTATCATTCAACTAGGAAGTTTAGCGTCAGATGTGGTAGATTAGGTCACACTGTCGGTCAGCTCCTGTATTGATGTACAGCACTTGGGTGAGGGAGCAGTAGCATCTGTGGGCTGCAGCAGCACTAATGAGAGAGGAGAGCATCTGCATACTTGCACAGATCAGAGCAAAGACGAGCTGTCCTCTCCACTTAACATCAACCTTCCCACTAACCTCCCCAATTCATTACTGTCCATGGCTGAAAAAAATTATATTGAACAAAAAGTGTTCTAAGCTTACCGCTATACCGAGGATGTAAAGTTTTCATGCTGGTTCCTAGTGCGCAAATTAATAAAACTGGTTCAGTCAAGAAGAGTTAATATATGCCTTTTGCTGCAACAATGCAGATAAATATGTTTCAAGCATGAAAGTGCACCAGATGAGAGATTAGAATGGAAAGGGATCCAATTTCTATTGGCGGTCTGCCATGTGACGGATGGTGTTGCTATGGTTTCTTGAAGCTGCATTTCGAGTGAATCCCAGAACACTGGTAATTACATACCCATCTGTTCTTCCTCACATACCACCATTCATCATCATCATCCTAACAATTCCATTACCTCCCAATGCATTAAGAAAACCCTTGTGTAATTGAAGAAAGGTGGTTAAGTGCAAACACCCCCACTCTTGAAGTGAGTTTGACAAGGTTAATTTCTCAAGCTTACTTATATTTGTTATCTTTTTACAGAAAGGCCAAATCAGTCAAGATTTACTGAGGCCAAATTAGTACTGAAATGCCTAGCTTACTGCTGTAGTGCTTTGTATCTGCTGGTTTTTTTCACATATAGTTCTTTTCATACAAACTATACTCAGTCCTGTTGAAGTGGACCCAAAAGGGAACTATCTGCAAATGGCCTTGGTGCTTTTGGTGTTCACAAAACAAGTGGACTCAGAAGAGAACTTAGTTATCTTTCAGGACATTTTAGCATTGATAAGATCTCAGACTACTTGTTGACTCTTTTACAATAGTCCAGTGGCTGTGTAACACTGAATAGGGTCATTTAAAATGCTGAGATTTTGCAATGCTATATATTTTCTGAGAAATATAGGAGGAAAAGCAGATTTATTAAAGTGACATACCAGAAGCATTTTCAATGCTGGCCTATCAAAATCAACTAAATTGGAGTTATGTAGTATGGGTTAGGGTAGACAAAATACGTGCATGTCATACATTATACATATAGTTTATGTACTATATACTAATTAACCATATAATACCTGTATGTGTGTATTTTATAGTTACTATTTGTTTAGTCAGTTACATAACACTTTTGTAACACTGTTGCCTTTAACATAATTGCTTGTGTTGTAGTGGCTCTATTAGCAAATTGCTAACACTGTTGTTATTTTTGTGGGACCACAAGTACAACACCCATAAAGCTACCTGAGTATTTTTTCTGTTAGGGGTATAATATGTATGCTGTATGTACAGCATTTCATTATCTCTATGGCCAAATGAGATGTGCACTAGAAGCATTTTTTTTCCCAATGCACAAAATAGGTGCACCACACAATGAGCCATAAACAAACTGTACGTAGACCAGTGGCCTGAGTAAGACTTGCTTGTGGGTCACTTTAGAGCAGGGGTCGCCAACTGGTGGACTTTGGTCTAAATCTGGGCCGCAAGATGCGTCCAGCCGGACCGCAAAACCTTTTCACATAATTAAATAAATATATGCCAAACACTATCTAATATAAAGATGCATCCAGCCGGACCGCAAAACCTTTTACATAATTAAATAAATATATGCCAAACGCTATCTAATAAAATGAGCAACTGAGCAACTCATAAAATAGCTCAACATTTGCGATCATCACAGAAAAAAAATATTTTATATCTATCTAGTTTGATTTATATTACTATATCTTTATTGTGATCTTATTTATTTTTATTTTATTATTATCAGACTATCTCCATCACTTAATAATCAAATTCAAACTGAGAACATTATAGATGTATTTGCCTTGGTACATTGATTATCTTAAAAAAGCTCAAAAACATAAAAAGTTCATTGGTGGATTTTCTGAGGCAATTTATCAGGAAAAGATCAAAAATTCTTTGACAAAACCAAGCACCTTCAAATAATTGAAAAAAGTCAAATCTTTATGTAAATTTGGTTTTAACTGTTGAATAAAAGAATGAAATGAAAGCCTCTGTTAATGAACAGGTTTTGAATTACCACATATCCTTCTCATACCAACTGTGAAATAATGAGTCTACCAGAAAAGGAGAAAATAAATGATTAGCAATCAGTGGGCCAAGAATTGCACATGTGTGCCATTTGAAATGTCTTCTAATTTGAGTCCATATCTTGAGAGAATGAGAAGCTACAGGGTATAAAGTGCTGTCTTTTCCTATTTATTTTCTTATCTAATTTGGTTACAATTTAAAATACTGCTCCATAATTAATAGGTGGGGAATATTCTTTGCTCATTGCTACATTACAACCTTGTACTGTTGTGGGTTACTGTGGTCCCTTCAGACCTTTTCCTGGCTAAATAAATACAACATGCTGAGTCTGCACTACTCTAAGGAGCTGACATTAACAAAATAAGCTTTTACATTTTAGACACAACAGGAATGATATTCTTACCAAGTGGGAATTAAATACACTAAAATCAGTAATTAATTAGAAGTCATTATTAAAGAGTGTAGCTAATAGTTTTGTGAAAGTAGTAAGTAGTCATTTAGGAGAAATTCCTACTTAGTTATTAGTTACAGTTCTGTAAATTACAGCACAGCAAAGAATAATTGATCTAATATTGGATTGGATTTTAGTTGTCTCTGTCGGTTTTAGGTATTTAAATAGATTCTGATTTTTTTTTGTGCCAAACATGTAGAAAAGCCTTTCAACTGCCAAAAATATACCAAAACATCCTCTTATCTTTTTCTGAAATTAGTCTACACTAAACTTGGTATAATTATGTAGGTTGTAAGTAGGTATTATGTTTCTTTTAGTAGCTGTATTTGGCAAATAAAATGTAACAGACCTCTATGGACATAATATGTGCCTAATTAAAATAAAGAAATTTTTAATATATCTATATTTTACTTGCATATGTAAAGTTAAGTAAAAAGCAATCTAGCCAGTTGTGTGACATGCAACTTTGAAAATATTTTTTTTTTTTTATTGCAGATTTACAAAAAATACTATGGCAGTTTTCACAGTTTGATTCAGGGACTGTATTATTAACTCATTTGTAAAACTAGAAATACTATGAAATATTCTAAAGGATTAAAAATGGATGGCAGGATAAAGATCATCATTAACCTGTTCTTATCTGATTTTTTTATGAATTGTTCAGTTTTCATCCAAATTAAGATGAAAGACAAATATGCAAATTAGGCTTGTGAATCTCTGGTTTGTTCCTGAGTTTAAGTCATTGTCTGTGTGCAGATTATTTTTTGCATGTTCTCTGTGTGGATTTCTGCGAGGTTATCTGGTTTGCTCTCTTTTTTCAAAAGCTATACTGGGAGCACTAAGTTCAAGGCAGGAATAGCAAGTTTTTTTATGGGGTGGGAGGAAAGTCCTGAATCTACAAAACATTTAGAAGTAAGTCTATCTAGCTAATAGTGTCAGTTGAGTACTTGCTAGGAAATGTGTAAAACACTGCATAGGTCTGTACATCAAGCTGCTTCAATGATCACAGTACATTTCCTTCTGGCTTTAGTGAAAAGACTAATCACAGGTTCCCACTAGCACAGCATGATCACTCACTTTCATCCCACCTGCCTTGAGCACCCAGCTGAAGTAGAACCCTCATCTATCTCCCCACACACCACATGGCTGCTCACACAGCTTTGATGCAATACCAGCCCTTCCATTTGGAAAAGGAAAGCATGTTTCAAATATGTCATTCAATTTCTTCTAGAAACACACATACATTTAAAGAATGCACACACACACACACACACACACACACACACACACACATACACACACACACACACACACACACACACACACACACACACACACACACACACACACACACTTTTTCTATTGGAAACAATTGTATATACATTTTATACTAAAGACTCTGCAATTAGATGTATGGTCACAACTTCTACATGTACTCCAAACTTGTAATATACTGTAGTTGCTCAGAATAGTCCATAAATACTAATAAACTACCTAGTTAACCTATGCCCAACATGTGCCCAAGGGGAACAGGCAAACAACAGCTAGAAAAAAAATCAGACATAAAAGATTTTTAACCAATCAAACTTTAATTCTTGTGTTACAAATGTATTTAGACTCATTAGATTATTTTGTTATTTAAATTAAATCTGGGCTCTTATATGAGTCATATAACTGTCATGAGAGACATACCACACTTAGATGTGCTTTTCCTTTACATACCGTACAGCAGTGGCGGGCGGTCAGGGCCAGCAAAGCCTTCTCTGCTGGCCTAAACACTACCAGAAGCACTGACCTACATTTACAACATAAATGTTAATATTTATTTTATTAATAGGTATTCATTTATTCACAATAGTCTATTCTCTTCATTTTGTAGCGTTTCTCTTGGCTGCACTGTTTCCATTATGTGTATGTGGATGTTAGATTTTCTGTCTAATCAGATTTCAGCCTCTATGTGCTGCCATGTCAATCTGATCTGCCCAGGGCCTGCAAAGTCTGTTCTGCTGGCCTTTTTACCTTAGAGAAGATTAGCAACTGGTCTGTTTCTTTAACCAATCAGATTTCATATTCGCCTCACATGGCCAGCGTGCTGGTCTAGAATAACGTCAGCATTTTTCCGTCCTCTGTTCAGTTGGTCAGAGGGAAACTGTTACAGTTGTAAGTTCGACTGGCAAAAAAAACGTGTGTAGCACTCTGCACACATTAATATATCCGAGTTAGACTTTTTTATGCCTACGGAGCGGTGCAAATTATGACTATACATCTCTGGTGATTAGGTTATATTTTATTTAAATTTTTTATGTTTTTGTCATATTATTAGACAAATATTGATTTTGAGCTGCTCCAGATGATGTAGGTGGCACAGTTGCAGTGGAAGTGTAAAGGTTTGGAGTTGTCTTAACTGGGTTTCTTGCTTTAGTAAAATGGTATTCACCTTCCATACACGAAATGCCTCTCTTTGTAATGCCACTCGTTGTTAAATTGCGTTATTATATTGTATTGATGGTTTCTATAATTGCGACGTGATAGTGGTGGTATTAAGAGGTGGATTAAGTTGGGTAAGTTCCCACTGAAGGCCCAGGTACCAAATGCATGGCCCGCCACTGCCGTACAGAGACTTGATATTTCAACAGAATTTTTTTTTTAATTGAGATGTCAATGTGGAATTCATGCCAACTTGTTCCTATAAAGAGTACTAAACAACTGACTTATTACATGATTATATGAAGAAAGCGCAGTTTTCATTCTACTTTTACCGTATTACAGCATTTTTCTCAGAGATTGTTCAAAACGTTTACTTTACAAGTGCTGGAAAAGAAATGCTGTTGCTAGCTGTTGTAGAAGTAAATGTTTTCATCTTGACAATTAAACAATATTTGAGATTAGATACATGAAGAAAATATGAAGATAAGCAAACGTTAAAATAGAAACAGGTACCAGTATCTCTGAGATGCACAGTGTGTATTTTTGTATAGTTTATTATATTATTTATTGCAAAAAACTGGCATTCACCAAAGCAATACATAATTAATATTAATATATTGTTGGTACTTAGGAGCCTATCTTATAGTAATGCTACTGCACACTATCTATCCCACCAAAATTACAGTTCAGTAGATTAACATTGTGTACTTCATTTAAATTAATGTTTACATTATATCTCAAAGTTTGAATTAGTTGACTTGTTTTCTTGTCATATGCTCCACATCACCTTGTGTCACCTCATGTTTCTCTTGTGAAAAATCCATGAAAAGCAAAGACCACAGCTGGCAACCTTTTAATGCAATTTTGTCAGGCTGATGTAGTTACTGATTTCTATACACTTACTCTGAATTAAAAAGGGAACACTAATGCTGCAACCATTTATTGGAAGTTACCCGTTTTTTATACATACTAAGTTTATTCAGTTAGTGTTAAAGATACTGCCTTCACCAGATAATATGCTGACTCTGTACATTGTAATGCTGCAATCTAGTGAGAAAGTAACAGAAAAGAAAGCAGAAAAAGAGACTCCACAATGTATAGCCACATATACATAGTGACAGCCTCAGAGAAATATTTAAATGTCATTGTTGCCTTTCAAGATCAGTTGTTGTCTTGTTGCATGATTTTCTGTGCACTCATTTCACTTTCATTCAGCTCTGTTAGGCATTTAATACACATGTACATTCATCATCTTAGGAATCTTTTTCGCTCCATTCAGGTTTATGTTGAAAATGTCCATGTCTGCATCTCCCATGATACAAGTACACTAAGGGAAATCTCATTCAAGCCTTGTGTTTAGTTTAGAAGATTTAGTGATCTGTTTGTTTTGGTTATTGTTTTGACCACAAGCTAATTCTAACCTACACATAACTGATTTTGTTTTGTTTATGTTATGCCTGTTTGCTGATAACTGCATACTTTTGCACAAATCAGGTTTCAGCTAATTGCTTAGCCCCTTTACTTTTATATTTTTCTGGCTGCTTAATGACAGCATTCCTGCTTCTGCCCACATTATTAGCTGGTTATCCATCAAGTTTTCTTTGACATCTTACACACAGTGCCCCCATTCTCCCACATTTTCCTTCACATGACTGAGTAGCTGACAGTACACACTTCAGTCATAGGGGAGATTTGGCACAGTTGTAACACTTTTTACTCCTTACCCAATCGCCTGGACAGCTGTGAAGTTTTACCCAAAAGAACCCATGTACCTATGTCTACCAGAATATACTGCACTGGCTTTGAGTCATTTATGAATGTTTTGTGTGTAATTTAACATGACTGAAAAAGTGAAAGTATGTCAGGCATTACAGAATGTATTGCTGGTGCATTCTTTGTTCAAAATATCTTAAGGGGCAAATAAATAACTACTTAATTAATATGAATGATAATTCAAATGGTTTTAAATAATAATTCACTAGGCTTTAATTTGGCATGGAATTTAGGCATCTGGCATAAAATGGATGAAGTATATGTTTTAAAATCTACCTTAATGCATTATATATGTGGATAATTCCAGTGGATCAGTAAAACGCTCTCCTCATCAGAATGTTAGAAAAGGCCAGCAAACCTCTTGTTCTTCTTCTTCTTTCGGCTTCTCCCATTAGGGGTCGCCACAGCTTATCATCCGTCTTCATACCCCTCTGTCCTCTACATCTGCTTCTTTCAAACCAACTTCCTGCATGTTTTCCCATACCACATCCATAAACATTCTCCTTGGCCTTCTTCTTTTCCTTCTTCTTGGCGGCTCCCTCCTCAGCATTCTTCTACTTATATACCCCATGTCCCGCCACTGCACATGTCCAAACCTTCTCAATCTGGCATCCCTCACTTTGTCTCCAAAACATCCTACATGCACTGTCCCTCTAATAAACTAATTTCTAATCCTGTCCATCCTCGTCACTTCCAAGAAAACCTCAACATCTTCAGCTCTGCTACCTCCTCTTTTACTCAATGTCACTGTCTCTAAACTATACAACATAGCAGGTCTCACCAGAGTCCTATAAACTTTCCCTTTCACCCTTGCAGATATCCTTTAATCACAAATCACTCCTGCCACTCTCAGTTCTCTTTTCTTTACTTCTCTAACACACTCTCCATTACTTTGCACTGTTGACCCCAGGTACCTGAACTCCTCCACCTCCTCCAACTGCACCACTCCACTGCCCTCCCTCTCATTCACACACATGTACTCTGTCTTACTCCTACTGACTTTCATTCCCCTTCTCCCAAGCATGTACCTCCACCTCTCCAGTCTCTTCTCAACCTGCTCCCTACTCTCACCACAAATCACAATATCATCCACAAACATCATAGTCCACAGAGACTCCTGTCTGGCCTTATCCGTCAACCTGTCCATCACCACTGCAAACAGGAAAGGGCTCAGAGCCGATCCTTGATGCAGTCCAACCTCCACCTTAAACCAGTCTGTCTTTCTTACTGCACACTTCACTGCTGTCACACTGTCCTCATACATGTCCTGTACCACCCTCGCATTCTTCTCTGACACCCCTGACTTACTTATACAATACCACAATTCCTCTCTCGGCACCCTGTTGTAGCATTTCCCTAAATCCACAAACACAAAATGCAACTCTTTCTGAGCGACTCTATACTTCTCCATCAACATTCCCAAAGCAAATAATGTGTCTGTGGTGCTCTTCCTCTGCAAGAAACCATACTGTTGCTCACAGATGGGCACCTCTTCTCTCAGCCTGGCTTCCAATAACTTCATGGTGTAAGTAATCAACTTTATTTCCTTGTAGTTACTGCAGGGCTGCACATCTTCTTTATTCTTAAAGATCAGTACCAGCACACTTCTCCATTTCTCAGGCATCCTCTCACCTTCCAAAATCTTGTTGAAAAACCTGGTTAAAAACTTCACTGCCATCTCTCCTAAACATCTCCATGCTTCTACCGGTATGTCATCTGGTCCAACAGACTTTCCACTCTTCATCCTCTTAATCGCTGCTCTCACTTTCTCCTTACTAATCTAATCCACATCCTGCTTCCATCTCCACATCATCCAACCTTCTCTCTCTCTTATTTTCCTCATTCACTTTAGAGCTAGAAAAAAGCTTTGTCAGTTATATGTTGACTCAACCAACTTTAAACTTACGATCTTTAACCATAAAATCCTATCCACTTCCTGCTTCACCATCTCCACACCATCCAACCTTCTCTCTCTCTTCTTTTTCTTGTTCATCAACTGCTTAAAATACTCCCTCTTCTCAACACACTCTCCTCACTAGTCAACACATTTTCATCTGCATTCTTTATTGCTCTCACTTGCAGCACATCCTTCCCAGCTCGGTCCCTCTGCCTGGCCAATCGGTATAAATCTTTTTCTCCTTCCTTAGTGTCCAACTTCACATACAGCTCCTCATATGTCTTTTCCTTGGCTTTTGCCACATCCCTCTTTACCTGCTGCCGCATCTCCTTGTACTCCTGCCTACTTTTCTCATCATTCTGTCGATCCCAATTCTTTTTGCCAACCTCTTTCTCCTTATGCTTTCCTGCACTTCCTCATTCCACCACCACATCTCTTTGTCTTTCTTTCTATTTCCAGATGTCACACCAAGTACCTTTCTAGCTGTCTCCTCTATTACTTCTGCATTAGTTGCCCAATCATCCAGCACCTCTTCACCAACACCAAGCCCCTGTCTGACCTCTTCCCTGAATTTCACACTACAATCTTTCAGTTTCCACCATCTAATTCTTCTTTCGGACCTCACTCTCCTCCTCTTCTTCTTCACCTCCAAAACCATCTTACAGACCACCATCAGATGCTGTCTAGCTACACTGTTCCCCGCCAACACCCTGGCCTTATTCCCTTTCCAATTGGTCTCCTAAACACACAACATATCTTCCTTTCTCCTCTCCATCATTTCAGCTATCTCTCTCCCTTTACCAGTCATAGAACCAAAATTGAATGTACCCACCTCTCCTACACTTCTCCTTTCCCTGCTGTCTCTATAGATGTCTTCTTCCTCTCTTTTTTCTCCTTCGGCCAGCAGTAGCCCAATTTCCACCGGTACCCTGTTGGCTAACAATACCTGTGGCGGTCGTTGGTAACCCGGGCCTCGAACCGATCCAGTATGAAATTCTGATTTGTGATCCACATGTTTGATTTGGCACATGTTTTACGCTGGATGCCCTTCCTAATGCAACCCTCCCCATTAATCCATGTTTGGGACCAGCACTAAGAGTGCACAGGCTTGTGCAACAGTAATGGCTGGGTTGAGCAAACCAACAACTAGATAGCTTAAAAGAATTAACTTGAAAACATAAAATCATTGAAAAAGATTTAATAACAATCATATATATTTATTTATATATATATATATATATATATTTGTTTCATTACAGTTACAGTAGGGAATAAGCATTAAATATCAACAAAAGCCAGTACAAAAAAATCTCCACTTTCGGATATGGTGTCTCAAAACCCTGTAGCCAGAATCTTGTCTATTCATTTTCCCTCAGCTAATTTATTTACACAAATGTGTGCTAGAATCGGCCACAACAGAGAATCTGATCATTGTTTTACAACAACTAGAATTGCTGAACTGTGGCCAGATTTTTCTTTTAATACAATAATTAAATGTTTCTGTATCAAGGATAAATGGCCTGATCTTGCTCATACCTTCCACACTGCTGGGTGCAAACTCCTTAATATATAGTATTGTATAATATATAGCATTTAGACTTTCTCAAAAATGTAATATTGCTTCAGCAGTGATTAGTTTCCCTATGCAAGCCCACTGTGTCTAAACTCTAATTTCCTCCGAAAGCATACCCTTCCCTACTGGGCTTAGGCTTCAAATATGAGCCAAGTCTACATCAGGAATCTGAACCTAATTAAAGCCCCTGCCATTATGGGTTGGGAAAAAAAAGATTGAGAGCCAAATATTGCCTGCCACTGTTTTATGTATTTGCACTTTACTGTATGTAGTCTTGTATTATGTTAGGTATTGCATCACAGTCCTTGAAAACTATGTTTCACTCCATTGCTGCACTGTATGGACAAAAGTATTTGGACAGCTGACTTTTCCAGCAAATATTCCCCATACCTTACTACAAAGTTGAAGTCACACAGTTTTATAGGACGTCTTTAGATGTGGAAGTATAAAAATTTTTCTTCAATTGATCCAGATGCAAACCTGTTCCAGCATAACATTGCCCCTGTGCACATAGTGAGCTCCCTAAAGATATGGTTTAAATGATTTGGATATTGAGGGTCTGCAACAGAGTTCTGATCTCAACTTTATTGAACTCTTTGGAATAAATTCTAATGCTGACTGCACCCCAGGCATCTTCAAGCTACTTCAATACTTAACTTTTCTAACGCCAAAACCACACTCCAAAATCTATTGGAACATCTTTCCAGAAAAACTGAGGTTATTATAACTTTAAATGGGCCCTACATGTGAAATGGGATGTTCAAAATGCACACAGAATCATACGGTTAGGTGTCCACAGACTTTCCATAGTGTATAAAGACCAAACAATAAAAACTCATTTGGCTTGACTTGACTTGACACCACCCAGTGGTTTTTAAGATTTATTGCATTCTTTGTATATTAGTGCATTGGATACGTAAGGGTTTTTAGGTGTTTGTTAGAGAGCAGGGGGTTCCTTAACGTCTTTAAAGTTTCTACTTGGAAACTTTTCAAATAAGAAATCACTCTGTTCTAGGGCTCTACATAAGGGTTCTTTCGTCAATGGTTCTTTCAGAGAGACAACCAACTTTTTTTTTTAACCAAAGTATCTATTGAGCTCGTTTTTCCTCTGGGAAAGCTCTCAATAATATTTTTCCTGTACAACACACTCACTTCAACTCATAAAGGGCTGTTAGCTGCTTAGTTGAAGTGAGTGTGTTGGTAGCAGTGGAAATGCTGAAATGTGCAGTAAATGTGTACTTCCCAACACTGCAGAACCAGTGCTGGTAACTTGTGGTTTGGCAAAATAATCATGTGAACACAGGTTTCCTTCAAACCAAATATAAAAGTTCAAATGGAAAGAATTAAAACATTTTGGTTGGAGACCTCCATGTTATTCTTTGGTTACCAAAAAGTTTCCCAGATAATTGGGAAGAGTGGTGTAAATTGTCCTCCTCAAACATTGAATTGTCTAGTCAGTGTTATAGATTTAACACACAAACAACAGTGGGAATTAACTCAAATGTTAAAAGAAAGAGTGATTTAATAATTTTAATATGTAGTTTTTTCTTAAAAGTAAGCCAAAGTTCAGAATCCAAGAGGAAAAATAATTATGATTTAGCAACATGAACATTTTTCTGTAGAAGTTTCAGTCTCTAATGATTTTGGCCCACACATATTTACAACATTGCATCAGTTGATTAAAGTTTAAAGGCAATCATTTATTTGAGTGATTGATAAACTGCTAGAGACTGAAACTGATACTGAGACAGAAAATGTTTACTTTAAGTTATTGTCAATAAAGGTTGTTCTACCTGTTACCAAATTATAGGGTGTACGAAATTTCTCAACCTGGAATTTTCCAACATATTTAGGTTTGCTTATTTTTAAAAGTTAGTGACCACAAGACAGTTATTTAGATCCTAATAAATAAAAAGATAGAACTGAAGGGGGTGTACTTTATTTTTTCCTTGGCCATTACTACTGTACTTCAAAGCATGTCACAACTTCAAAAGTCATGGTTACTGACTAAAGAAGTAAATGTAATAACACTGCAGTTGAATTTTTTGCAGAATTTCAAAAGCTTAGTGGGAACTGCAACTTAATATTATCTTGTAATTAGTACATTTTTTAAACACAATGAGTATCTCAGGTGAGATTGATATTCATATTACTATCAAATTCATATCACTTAAGATTTTTACTTGTTAAATATTTATGACTTAACATGAAAATTATGTCAGGCTGTCCTGACACATTGCTGGTGTGTTTATAGAACATCTTACTGTTCTATGTGGCAGACTGCTGATCTGATGGCATGCTTTGCGAAAGAAAATTTAACCTTAAAATGATTTTCAAAGTAATTTAATATCGGGCATGTTTGCAAATGTATAAACAGACACAGGCAGACAGAATACTTTTCTTCATTTACTTTTGAAGTCATAATATTAATGTGAGTAAAGCATAGGTCAATTAAAATACCAGTCTGGTCTTAACTTGCTCGGTGAGGTAATTTTTAATGAAGAGTGTTTTCTTTTTTAGCTTGAGCTTTGATTATGTGTGTGAAGGGAAAAACAGTGCAATGAATCAAAATACTCTAAACACAAAAAAACAGTTTTCTTAAATCACATGACGAAACCAGATCCACATCTAATATGATGGGGGTGATGAAACGGACATAATGAGAAAATGTGCCAAATGCAAGTCTAGATTTGTTTGTAGAGTGTACCAGCACGTACATGGCGATACTCGCAAGCATACCACCTTCATTCCTAGCTGATAACAGTTCACCCCAAACCTTCTAAAAGTCCAAATTTGCATAGAAATAAGTTTTGGATCAGGAGATGAACAACCTATAGCAGAGTCACCTTCTTGACTCTCATTAATCAGAGTAAATGAGCACAACACCCTACTCAGCAGTGAGACATTTCATTTGGAGACAGGTTCATACTTACCCAAAAACAGCACATGGTGTTTATTGAATAAGGCATTAACACTGGAACAGAATTTTTCCATTTCAATCACATTACCATTTTTCTTTGTTTAATGCAGTCAACTTTGGAACTTCTGGCACCATCCATAAACAATTATAAACATTACGATTAAGCCTCATTTGTACATAATTCAACAGCAACTTTAACTTACCGTAATTTCCGGACTATTAAGTGCACCCAAATATAAACCGCACCCTTAGGGTTTTACAAAGATTTTTATTTTGAACATAAATAGCCGCACCTGTCTATAAGCCGCAGTAAATTGAAACTAATAAACTTTACACAGGCTTTAATGAAAGACAGTGTCTGTTACACGGCTTGTATCTAAACAGTAGCCTACCAAGAATGTCATTGTTCACTGTCTTCCACAACAATTTCTCTCTCGAGTTTATCTTTTGGCATCGTTGTGCGTTTAAAACATCGGTGAAGCTTTTATCCAGATGCCGTGCAGTCCGGAAGGTGGAGTGAGTCCGGAAAATACGGTAGTTGGGGCCAGGGAGGATAGGGTGACATCACAACCGGGAAGCTATAAAAGCAAATGGGATGGAGACGACGATAGCTTCTGCAATGAAAGGAACTGCTGCAGGGATGCAGGGAGTGTGGCCTGGAGACTCTTGGAGACTCCTCAGGGAACCAGGGTTACATATGTAACCTAGAGACATTCCCTTTCAGGAACTTGAGCTGCGTCAACAACGCTTTGGGAACAAGAGTACACAACTGCCAGACTGACCAGTGCCTGCCTAGTGTAAATGGGCACAGCTAGGCCGAAGGATGAGGGAGCCAGGAGTGGCCCTAAGGTCAAGGCTGTAGAATCTGAGAAAGGTCAGTGGGGTGGACCAGCCCGCAGCATTGCAAATGTCTTGGAGAGATGCACCAGAGGACCAGGCTTTAAAGGCCACCACACTCTCAGTGGAGTGAGTTCTGTCCCCAAAATGTGCGGGGAGACCAGAGGACTTAAAGAGAATGAGCCACTAAAAGGTGCCTGCTCAGCAACTGCTCAGCAAGCAGAGTACGATAATCCGCAATAGCCGACACGTAAGCTTTTAGGGTGGAAGGAGACAACCCTGTGGCAAACCGACCAAGCAGTTAACTGGGAATTTTGCAGCATATGACCTCCTAATAGAGGGAGTTCTGGATTGGAGAATAGTCTCCATTATCTCGGCAGAGAGACCAGCGGCTAAGAGCTGTGCCACCTTAGGGGCCACATCCAAAGCCTCCATTAACTCTGGGTGGGTTTGAACCAAGGTGCCCCCTGCCTGAGAGAGAAGATCCCTCCTGGGAGGAATCTTCCAAGGAGGTTGCTCTAGAAGGGCTACCAGGTCTGCAAACCATGGTTTGCCCAGCCAACACGGGGCCACCAGGAGGAAACAGACTCCATCCCCACAAACTCTTTCCAGAACACCCAGGAGCAGCGCAACAGGGGGAAAGGCATATAGGCGCAACCTCGAAAGTACCTGTACCATGGCATCCAACCAAAGAGACAGCTGTGAGGATAGAATCGATCCAAAAAGAAGACAGTTGTGCCTGCTTAAAGGTCGAGTCCCACACTACACCTAGGTAAGTGGTTTCTTTGTACTGGAGAAAGCACACTCTTCTTGCCGTTTAGTCTTATCCCAAGTTTCTTCATGTAGGCGAAAAACGACATCTCGATGCCAGACCACCAAAAGTTCAAATTGAGCTAGTCAACTAATCTCCGAAATGGTTCAGAATGCGGAAGCCCCAGAGTCTCAGAGTGGCAAAAGCTGCATTAATACTCTTTGTGAAGATGCGGGTCGAGAGTGCAAGGCCGAACGGAAGGACCTGATATTGTTTAGCTTTGAATATCCATCATCTATGAATGATGGATATGTGGATGTAAGCGTCCTTCAGATCTATCGTGACAAACCAGTCCTTGAATCTGATTTGGGACAAAACATGCTTGAGGGTGAGCATCTTGCACCTGAGCCACATTAAAACAGATCATAATCATAATGATGAAACTTACAAGAATGAACAAATGGATCAAGTGAGGAAAAATAAATATATCAGAGAATGAACAGAGCACAATGTAGCCCAACTACATTGTATTTGTTTATTTTCTGATTTGTCAAAAAGCTTTCTAGAAAAAAAGGTCCTACAAAAGTCTTTAATTCAATGGTTGGCCAACAGCAGCTCACAGGTAAAATATTGCCCAACTCACAAGGAAGCTTTCAGCATGTGCAATTACATGCATTTCAATAAACAATTGATCTGAACAATTGAACTTTCAAGAGCTACAGAAGTAAATTATTAAATAATAATTCCAAAAAACATGACTTATTAAACAACTTTCAGCATGACCTGGGTGAATTAAATTTTTCACAGACACACTACACACTATGATAGTAGAACACCTGGGCTATAAAAGAGCAGCCTGAAAAATATGAGTCTAGATGGCAGAGTTAAATGGCAATAACAGGAGTTCACTGCCAAAAATATTTGCATTGGTTCAGCCACATAGACATAATTAACACTTTATAGTAAAATGTTAATACATGAATAAAGGATGCAAAAACATATGAGCAACTAAGAAGAGTTCCTCAGAGTTTGTCTGAAGGAAAGCAACCTACAGCTTTCATATGCCCCTGTCAAACTACTCTTACACAGTCTTTACACAGTATCATACCAAACACTCCGACAGATGTTTATTGACCATTTTTAGTGTGTAAGGAAAATATCCATACAGGATGATAACGAACTCAGAACACAAATGTTCTATAACTAAACTGTTCTTGAACAACTCCTACCTTACGTTCTTTGGTATTTGATTGATGTATCCTGCCTGTACATAGAGAAGCATAGTACTGGTTTAAATACACCATACATAAAGTTTAGAAGGTGGGCAACATCAATATCACAGGAGAAATCATACAACATCAAAGCTTTGCTTGTTTCACCTGCAGAAGGTTTTAGAGAGAAAAACAAACTATCATGAAATGATGTTTGTTACTTCCACCACTAACACAACATGAGCTAGGAGTGATAACAGTTTTACAGCTAAGGTGTTCCAAGGAATATGAGTGCATACATTAAAAGCTTCAAAACCATTTCTTGTCTCATATTACACTGTTAAAAGAGCAACAGGTTTCAACAGAAACAACAGAGCAACGGTTAAGGAGATAGAGCAGATAGAACATTTGAGAAAGTAATTTTGTTCTGTCCTAAATTGAAGAGATTGAGTGTAAACATTTGGATTTCCAATGTATTTTATTGTGGATTGGAGGGGATGGGGTTGGGGGGTTTTCAGTCACCACAAGCAAAAATCCACCTGTTTAGTATGATTTTGCATATCAAGGGACTATCATAAGTATATATTGCACATCTTTTTATTTTAAAGTCTTTCCAGTCTTGTTTTCCCATCAAAATCTTAATAGCTGAATATGTTGACAAGGTTGTAACTAGAAATAAAGGATTTACTGAGTATCTGCAGCACTTTATTGTTCCTTTGTCTGGATTCACTGCTTGCTTTTATTTTAACATTTAGATTTTAAACACCATTCCTTTTTTTCTTTTGTGTCTCTTTGTTCTCCTTTACTGTGATCTACCACTGACCAATTTTTAGTGACAGAATATTGTTTGTCTGCTTTAGGAGATGACCTTGTATGCACAGATCATCCACACTCCAGTCCATATTCAGATCTTACGTTCTTTAAATTTATGGTGAGTTGTGTGACCCACATTTTACACACAGACACACACACACACACACACACACACACACACACACACACACACGCACACACACACACATACATATATATATATATATATATATATATATATATATATATATATATATATATATATATATATATTTGGGTGTGCTTAATAGTCTGTAAATTACAGTATATACTGTATGTGTGTATATATATATATATATATACATACAGTGTTTTTATTTTGAACATAAATACGCCGCACCTGTCTATAAGCCGCAGGTGCCTACATTGAAACTAATGAACTTTACACAGGCTTTAACGAAAGACAGTGTCTGTTACACGGCTTTTATCTAAACAGTAGCCTACCAAGAAAGTCATTGTTCACTGTCTTCCTCCTTCCTTTCACAACAATTTCTCTCGAGAGTTTTTCTTTTAGCGTCGTCGTGCGTTTAAAAATCACCATCGGTGAAGCTTTTCTCCCGATGCCGTGCAGCTCAGAACACAGGAGAAGTGAGTTTTTTCATGCCCGGTTGTTTCAGCGTGACGAATGATTCGCATTTCCTGTAGACAGTCCGAGTGAGCGGCAGGTCAAACGTCAGAGGAACCTCATTTCATTGGTTCACTTTAACTCGTTCGGCAATTGCATTGGTCTAATGTTATGGGGTTCAGTTTTTTGGCTTGAAGCTTGTGAAACCGGGAAAAAACCCGGGAAAAATCGATAAATTGGCCGCTTCGTTGTTTAAGAAGCATGGAAAAAAGTAGCGCCTTATAGGCTGGAAAATACAGTGTGTGTGTGTGTGTGTGTGTGTGTGTGTGTGTGTGTGTGTGTGTGTGTGTGTGTGTATATATATATATATATATATATATATATATATATATATATATATATATATATATATATATATATATAAAATAAGTTGCATATATGGAATATGTGTGCCTGCTCCCTCACAGACAGTTTGAAATGATCTAGTGTTTCAGTTCCCTGACGTTTCTCACATCTAACATAAAATAAGCAGAAACTGTCTCCTATTTTTAAACCTTTTTTAATCCACAGACCTAGATACTGTCAGTTTAAGATATTGGTTTACAGTTATTACTTTGGTAATAAGTAATACTTATTCTTAATATATGGAATCTGTTTATCATTTTAGTGTATTTTTGCATCTCCCACCTTACTTTAAAAATTATACACTTAAATGATCAAATACCAAAACATAAGCAATGTACCCAGGAAGCTGTCAGGTAAAATATCAAGTCAAATCCAGAAGGATTACGAACACTAGTGCAATAAATAAACACATGTGCACGTTCCAACAGGTTGACATGTTCTTCTGAAGAAATGTCAGTATTTACCTGAAGGACATGGGACACTCCTCTGAGGACACCAGTGTACACATTCAAGACATCGAAGGATTTCAGGTTAAAAGGAATAAATGAGATATTGACTTTATAAATAGAAAATAGAGATGGAGACCCACACTACCACCTGTTACCTACATGCGATGTCACCGTGATTTTAAGGTTATGATCTCTGACCTCTATAATCAGAATGTTCTCTCGAATGGAAAGTTTGAGTAAATACTCTAACAAACATTAAAACATGAACAATTAAAAGATGAAACAAATAATGGGAAGTGTTATTTGGATGTAAAAGGACAATTACATGTCTATGCCATTTTTGAGGAAATAAAAAAAGTTACATATCAAATAATTGTATGCTTGTGTTGTTCATGTTCATACTGGGAGAATACAAATAGCATTGATTTCAAAGATATTTGTATTCTCCCAGTATGAACATGAACAACACAAGCATACAATTATTTGATATGTAAACTCTGGCTGTTAAGATTAAAACTTGTACCCCCTACATGAAGGGGTTAAAATCTTTGGTTTCAGGTAATTGTGTGTTCAGACCATACCACTGGTATGCCTGCACTAATACAATATTGCCACCTACTGCATATCTTTGGAAATGTAATGAAAACATTGGCATTGTTAGGTGACCAAACATTTGGAGGCCATTAAAAATTAGTTTATATGTTTTATTTTTGAGAGTAAACAGCCTTTTCAAATATCCCTATCTAGCAGACTAGATTAGACTACATCCTATCTGAACCTACCAGGAAGAATGAGAATTAGAATGAGCTGAGGCTAAATCAACATTATTAGTGCATGCTGACATTTAAAAAATGCTGATATTTCACAACATCCCCTAGTCAATCACAAAATGTTCACTCAGGTGTACATGCTACTGCACGCCAAGCATTCACTAGCTTACCATGGCACACTGACAGCTACATCAATATTCACACTTATCCAGCTCGAAGGTTTACTCTGCCATTCATAACATCAAACCTCAGCAAATTTTATTACATGCCAACTAGAGCTTCCTGTCCTACAGCCTTGCTTCGGTCCCCCACTGGTATAGGGGAAGGGTGTCTGCATTATACACCCTGTGATTTTAACATTTCACTCATCACCTCCCTTTGGTAGAGGCATCAATCATCACACTTTCTGACATTGATCAGCTCCACAGCACTGTACAAATTCTGTAAAATGCCACATTTCCATTTACAATTGCAGGAAAAGTTCTGTAAAGTATTAGACATGGTCAGATCATGGATCTCTACCCTGTATAATTGATTATAGTTAACCTTCAGCAAATACAGTTAGTTCAGTTACAATATTTCCACAATGGCATGACAAACCACCTATGGATCGTTATTCCTTTTCATGTTACACTTCTTCAATAGTGGACAAAAAAAAACCTGTAGTTTCCAAAGAGATAGAAACTGTAGATAAGCAAATTTATTTTTCCATGGAGCAAAAACAGTGGGTATTTCAGCAGTTCCTTAAATAACAAAAACAAGTTCAGCTCATCATCCATCTTATCTAAAATCAGGTTAGTACAGTGTACAATTACTCATGTTTTACACACATTAGAAAAGTATTTCAGCTTTTGTCATGCATTCAAGTATAACTATTTCTATCAGACAAACTAAGAAACCAATGCAGAATGGACAAATTTTAGGTGATAAAAATGTATATAACAAAATTCAGAATTGTGATTGATCACTACAATTTTATTAAATACTGGGGAATTATCATCAGAATCAGTATACGTTATTGATCACCTACGCAAATTGTTTATGTACAGTATACTATAGCCAAAAGTAAAGTAAATTTAGAAATATAACTTATTTACAAAAATTTGCTCATAAATAAATGTAAATATCATTTATTAAGCAGTGTACTCTTGTTATATTTTTTGTCATATTTAAGCACAGGGTTTTTATTTTTTATTTTTTCAAACACATTCACATTTTCCTTTAAACTCAGTAGTGAGTTTCACATAATCTTTTTTTTTCCACGGGACTCCCACTCACTGAGCATATAAGAAAACAGAATCATTTCAAAGGAAAGTTATGCAATATTAACCTAAATTTAGCTCAAAATTTAAACAGCACCCTATGCCAAAAAGGGCTTTAGAGTATTTTTTTTAAGAAATAAAGGATATTCATTACATGATGAACAACATCCCCAAATAAAAAAATAATGAGGATCATTAAAAATGTATAAAGAACAAACTCACAATCATGTGACCCTCTGACTTGTGACAGGGAAGTGAAAGCTGTTGAACACTGGAACAGATTAAAGTTATGGTATCAGACATGAATATTGCGTATGCAGAGACGTTTATTTTTTACTTCTCTAATTTAAACCACTGCCTCATATGACTGATCATTCATTTATACTTCTTTATGTCATATTGTTAGGTCTTATCTTGGCCCAGTAATAAAATGTACAGAAGAAATTCTACTTTCCTGTTTGCCTTCTTAGGTGTGTTTAGGTGCTTAACACAGGTGTAAACCTATATGAGAGTCACACATGCCAGATGCCATTTACTGTTAAATAACATTCTGCAAGAGGTCTTACAACAATAAGATCTACCCAACTACAAAAGTTACACTGTTCTCTTCACTCTTAATCTGATCTCTGCCTGACATTTAATATGGCTAAAAGAGATCAGTTGATGCCATGGGAACAGTAAAACTACCCATCTTGGTCAGGTTGTTTTGGGAATACCATATTCCTACTTGATTTTATGTGCAGGTTTTGCTACAAATCAGATACAAAAAAAATATTTTTTTTCACTACACAAGGACACGCTCAAACCTGATAGTGGTTTTATGATAAAGGATTTGGAAGCCTAAAGTGTTTTTTTTTTTTTTACATATCAGAGATGGAAGAAGTGTTTAGAATCACTTGGATGCCGTCTTGTGCTTATGCACATACATGCTGAAACTTATGACACAGTGATACATGATACAGCAGATTAATTACTTATTTGCCAGCTCTATCTTGACAAACTTTCCCATGGATAGCAGCTAAGAATGACAAGGGAGCCTGGCATTAATTCAGCAAATGATCTAAGATCTTTAAGATTCAAAATATAATTGTGATATGTACAGGAACCAGTGTTAAACCCAGTGTTGGATGAAGAACACAAATTATGTAATTGAGTTAAATTAGTAAATAAAATATTACTCCAGTAAAAGTGCTCCCTTTAAACTTTTACTTGAGCAAAAGTACAAAAGTATTTGCTTTCAAATATACTTAAGGATCCAAAGTATGATTTATTATGGTTATAATATTCCTATTATTATTTTTGTCATAAGACTTTTTGCTTAATCAATTCAGTTTATGTCAAAAGGCTCTAATGTTACTCTCAGCACACCAGTCTATTAATAGAATGATATAAATTAGTCGAACACTGATTGATATCTATTGAGATTACCGAGCCCAAAACCTTCTTTTCAACTACTTAAAAAATAAAACACACACAAATAAGGCCATGGGTGTGGTGGCACAGTAAAGTCAGGAGTTTCTTCCATAATTTGTTATTCTCAAATTGTTCTGCTGATGCTGAATTGTATGAATTGTGCTAAGTAGGTATATACCACCAAGCGGCAATCAAAATAAGTTCAAAACAGAGCACGGGCTCTACCCTGATTGGTGGATTGCTGCGTGTTTTACCAGTTACGTTTTTTTATCCTCTCATTAATAAAAAAGAACGACTAATTTCGCAAAATGTAGTTGAGAAAAAAGTATGATATTTGACTTGAAATGTAGGGAAGTTAAAGTAAAAGTCTGAGTAATTCACAAAATTCATAAAAAATCTATGATCAACAAAATTAAAGAAACAGAAGTATGTGGGTATATAAAGTGTGCATTGTAGAAAGGCATGTACAAAGTCCTGTAGTGGTTGATTGGGTCCATGTTGGCATGCCTATTTTAAAATGGTGTATGAGTGTATGTGTATGTGTGTGTGCAGAGGTAATCATTAGTCAATTTAATATTTGCAGTGTGTGTGTGTGTGTGTGTGTGTGTGTGTGTGTGTGTGTGTGTGTGTGTGTGTGTGTAGGAAGGATCGTGGTAGGAGACATCTTTCAGGGTCAGAGGTCTGTGTCTGAACTGATAGGAGGAGAGGCAGTGGATGGGTGTCATTCACAAGCATGAGGGCCTGTGGATAAAAGCTGTTTTTCAGCCTTGAATTTCTGTCTTTAACACTCCTAACATCTGCCTCATAATAGAAGGGTATAGAGGCTGTGCCGGGTGACTATTGTCTTTGAGGATGCTGATTCATGCCAGTCATACTGCAATTGCTATCAGCAGCTATTATGGCCACCAGCTAACCCAGCTTATCCATTTAGCACACATTCAGGCAAAGAGCTTTATTTGGTGACCATCTTAAGCAGATTCAGTCATTAAGCAATGAGCATATTCTTGGTGTTTGAAGTGTGGTTTATAATTTTGTGGCCATTGTTTTAAAGCTCATCTGATTACACAGATAACTAACAACAGTATGGATATTTTGTTCAACATTGAAGCCATGAAACATGCTAGAAGGATGTACTGGCCTGCCTGCTAGTCTTGATAAGGCAGTGACTGTGGAAAAATGCGCATGGAGGTTTCTGCTGAGAGAATAAGGGGAGAATAGAAAGAAATTTTATCATTCTATATATTCTACTATTATATTTAAATATTATATATTATATCCCTATATATATATATATATATATATATATATATATATATATATATATATATATATATATATATATATATATATATATATATATATATATATATATATATATATATATATATATATATATATATTTATTTATTTATTTTTTTTTTTTATTTCTGACCCAAATTTGTGGCACCAGACCTGAAGCCAATAGTACTAATACCAGCAATGCTTGGTACCAAGATGACAGTACATCAAACTAATGCTGAGTTATTGTCTCACATTAGTAGTCTTCTCAAGTTACAAATAAGGTTTAAGCTTGTTTGTTAGATTATGGGGTGAAATATACTGTATGTGCCAAGTTTTTGTCAATACATCAAAGCATTCCTGAGAAATAACCTCACCTTTTGTAACGACTTTGCACTCAAATTCGTTTTCAATTTATTGATGAGTCATTCAAAATGTATCAAAATTAGAGAAGCACATTTTGTTCAGGTTGGTCCCACAATGCGTGCAATTGGTGACTCATAGTAATTGTCAGTGAAGCGGCAGGAAAACAGGTCAGGGCCTAAAACACAGGCAAAAAAGGGCAATTCAGGAAAGACAACCAAAAGCCAAAAAAAACAGTCCAAAAAATCAAAAGCCGGAAAACAGAACAATGCAATCAGTGTGAGAAAACCGAATCCAAAAACAGTCCAGAGTTCAAACCAGAATCAGAGTAATTCTATAACAGTTTAATGAGAATATAATTGAAAACAATGTTTTTGGTTAAAACTCAAAATTCCAAGCAAAACATATGTTTGTTACATCAAAAATACTATCACCAGTCAAGGACTTAAGTTTCATGATGAGAAGTTCAACGGTTCTGGTCAGTGTCATCATTTAGACCAAATATATCACAGTTGCAGAGATATGCTGTCATTTCCAGTTTGACCAAAGCACCACATATTTAAAAATTTCATAAAGCTCATTTTGTACTGGTTGTGTTAAATTTCATGATGACTGAAACAAAAACAAGACAGTTGGTGAAAATGAAAAATATGAGCAAAGTTGTAGAGCAAAAATGTTTAATTTTGTATTGAGAAATAACATCACTTCAACATCTTTGCCATCATATTTATTATCAATTAATGGATGAGTCATTGAAAATGAATTAAAATTAGAGAAACAAGTTTTGTTCAGGTTTGTCTCACAATACATCCAAATAATGATGACTCATATGACTCATAATAATTAGATAAAATTTGTAGGAGAAGACCAGAATTGAAATGACCTGAAATGAAAAACACGATAAACCTGTTGAATGTACCATGAGCTAGAATCAAAAGAAAGCTTTTTTGTCGTTTTACAACATTGAGTTGTATAGCTATGATTATTAATGTATATCCAATTCTCTTGATGGTGCATGAGGGCCATTAACAAAATTGCTTTGAGAGACTATTCCAAGCAGGCTTAGTAGTGCAAAACAAAATAACAATGAGAAAACTAAATAAGACATCAGAAAACTCAATAACATTTGTGAAAACAAAATAACAAATCAAAAAACAAAAAAATATATTATGGACAAAGAAATAAATCCATAACCAAAATAACAATTAAAAAAACAAAATGACAAATCAGACCAAATGGAAAAGGTAGGTATAGTTTGTAAACAGAATACTTACTAATCGGACAAAACATCTGTCATTCAACATAAAGAGGTAGTAGGAAATTGTGTATCTAACTTTGATTTGTTATTTTGAAAATAAAAGTTTTAACTTGCTGTACTTCTTGTATATCTTGAGTCGTCTCATCCATTCAGTGGTAAGTATTTAATTTGTGAATAAAGTGCGGGGGCCGCATTTAAAACCAAGGCCCTCAGTGGTCTTCTACCTGAATTAGTCCACTTCCTTATATCCAGAGCTATGGGAAACATCAATATTATAAAAAAAATGCAGTGTATGGGAGCACTTTTATCATTGACAGGTATCTCATGCAGTGACCACAAACAATATTACTTAAGTACGAAACCCAATGAACACAATTCAACAAGTCTCGTTTCACTGCCGCCGAAGCTGCACTGCCTACATACATCATTTCTAGCAGAAGCAGCAATATTAACCTCATGAAATTACCCCGGGTTTTCCATGCATTTCCATGTGCATTGTTCCATGCATATTTTCTTGTTGATTTTAAATGAAGGCAAATTGTGTGTTTTTATGCAAATTGATGCATAAATTATTATTAAATTAATGAATAAGCTTAAAAACTGTTTTGAACTGTTTTGCCTGAAATTTCCTGAGCAATGTCCTGCTTTTCTAGAAAAGTCTGTCTTGTTAATGTCCTTGTAAGTGTATTTGCGAACAAATCAATTTGGACTCCGCTGTCAGCTATTGTGGAATGAAAAGTAAAACAAAACTAAAATATCTATACAAATTATCGGTGTAACAAAATTACACAAAATTCACAGTTCGGAACGTACCTCAGTTTTTAAGTTCAAGTTCGGTACAGTTATGGGGAAGAATGCAAAACATAAAATTGCTTGTTGTTTTTAATTAATGCAGTTTATTTTTCCTTCCATTAGGGGTTGCCACAGCGGATCATCCGTCTACATATCCCATGTCCTCTACATCTGCCTCTTTCAAAATACCTGCATGTCTTCGCTCACCACATCCATAAACCTCTTCCTTCCTCTTTTCCTCCTTCCTGATGGCTCCATCCTCAGCATTCATCTACTTATATATCCCATGTCACTCCTCTGCACATGTCCAAACCTTCTCAATCGTGCCTTCCTCACCTTGTCTCCAAAATGTCCTACATGCACAGTCCCTCTAATAATCTTGTTTTTAATCCTGTCCATCCTCATCACTCCCAATTTACATCTCAACATCTTCAGCTCTGCTACCTCCAGTGCCACCTCCTATCTTTTAGTCATTGCCACTGTCTCTAAACCATACAACATCGCAGGTCTCACCACAGTCCTATAAAATTTCCCTTTTACTCTTGTAGTTATCCTTCTATCACAAATCAAGTCAAGTCAAATCAAGTGTATTTCTATAGCACTTTTTACAATGGCCATTATCTCAAAGCAGCTTTACAGAATTTAGGAATTAAGGTGAACGATGTGCATTTATCCCTGACGAGCAGCCTGGGGCGACTGTGGCAAGGAAAAACTACCTTAGATGTTATAAGGAAGAAACCATGAGAGGAACCAGACTCAAAAGGGGAACCCATCCTCATTTTGGTGATATTTAGAGTGTGATCTTAAAGCAATACAAAACACAGCAGAGTGGGAACTGCCATGAGCACCGGAATGTCCAAACTCTACATGAAGTTGAAGACTATTTCAATGTTTAAAAATCAAATCAAATCAAATTTTATTTGTCACATACACATACATACAGGGTATGACATGCAGTGAAATGCTTAAATGAAGTAGCTAAATGTGAGAATGCTCTACCACCTTTAGTTTACTTTGCTATTCTAGGAACTACTAGAAGTCCAGAGTTTTAAGATCTCAAGGAGCGTGATGGATTGTAGCATGTTAGTAGACTGGATAGATACATGGGAGCTTAACCATTTTGGGCTTTGTAGGAAAGTAAACAATAGTTTGTAGTCAATTTGAAACTTAACAGGTAGACAGTGTAGGGATAATAAGATTGGGGTTATATGGTATATTTTCTTTAACTTAAGAGAACTCTGGTTGCTGCATTCGGGACTAAATGTAGCTTGTATATTAATGATGCAGGACAACCAACTAGTAATGCATTACAATAGTCCAGTCTGGAGGTTATGAATGCATGGACGAGCTTTTCTGCATTAGATATAGACAACAGCTTAGCACAGCAATTTTTCTGAAAGAGAAGGTGGAAGAAGGCTGTTTTTGTAATATAGGTCATATGTTTTTCAAAAGACAAGTTGCTGTCTAAAATAAGTCCCAGGTATTTTACTGTTGAACTAGTATTAGGACAAATACAGATGTGTATCAAAGTGTGTGTTTTTTTCATTTAATATTTAATTTTCTAAAGATACAATCTACTTAACTGTTCTACCTATTTCAGCATACTTTAACAAAATGTCCATTCCTTCCATCCTTCATTTACTAACTCTTTGAATGTGTAATTGTCAGAATCTTTTCCTTTTAAGAGAAACTCTTGAAGCCTTTACAGCCCTTGCTCAGGGGCCCAGCCTGGTATGGCCAGGACTCAAATCCACAACCACCAGATCCAAAGTCCAATGCCTTACCCACTAGCCTACCACCTCCCCTTGCTGTACAACTACGTTTCCATGTTGTTATTTTGGTTTATATTATTGGTTTTATATATATATTGGTTAGTTATTTGATATTGTGTCCATACTTGGTTTTGTTTTTGGATTTGTTAAGTGTTTTGCACTTGTTCACCATAATACTTTAGAACTGTCTTCATAAAAACTTAATTAAAAAGCATACCAAGTGTTCTGTGGGCATCTATGTTAACATATTACTGGAAGAAGAAGAAAAAGAAGAAGAAGAAGTTGAAGAAGAAGAAGAAGAAGAAGAAGAAAAAGAAAAACATACTATTCCATTCACATACCTATGTACTTATGGTGCTTGGCACGCTGTAAGACAGAATTACAATTCTGGATGCCTACACACCGTTGGTGTTTGGCCATTAACAATAATAATAATAAAAATCTGTAGACATGAAACAATCAGAGGTTGAACCATCAACCACAAACACTAAATGTTTTGGCATCTTTAAAACCCTGAACTCTGTTTAATGTTCATTATTCATGCTATCTTTCAGTCTTATCAAAGTTAATAAACATCATGCTTATAAAGGTAGGAATGTTTTATGAGCTGTTACAGAGGATGTTGTTGACTCTCTATGATGCCAGACAGAAAATGTGGGCTGCATAATATCATAACTATCAACTAATACAGTTTACTTTTGGGTAGAGGGGTAAGAACTGCTTTTATTTCAGATGAGTGGCTCATGCACCAGAGGGCCATCAACTACTTTTAAGAAGCACGTTGACCCTTTCATTTTAATCAGCATTTTTAAAATCAGTATGGAAACACTGTATTGTGATTGCCAATGTGTGACATGACTATCTGGTCTTGGTGTTGCAGAAAAAGGGGATTTTCTAAACCACTTGAATGGAAGAATGAATGGAACAGCATTCTCTGTATTTCCCCTAATGCTAATCCTATATTTAAACTTTCTAATGCTGCAGTATTTACAGTGCACACAAACATGCACACTCGGGAACCTCAGAGAAGTTAAAATGCTTCCTTCTAATTGTAATGCCAAAAGTCATGTCATGTCAGTCATTTTAGTTTAAGCATTTCATATTTTCTAGATAAGAAGAACCACATAAAACAGAATTTAATAAGTAAAATATGGGATATAAAATATACATTATTTTGTATTTGTGTTTGGTCTTTTGTGTATGGTCTAATTTAACTACCGTATACAGAAGTACACAAGCAGAAGCAGAAGAAGGAACTTCTTGAAAAACAGCATGCTTTTCTACAGTTGTGTCTCTTTAACCCATAATAAATAACACCCTTATTTGAGTGTTCTATACTGTACATTAACTGAATCTTGCAAAGATGTGGCTAAAGGACATGATGAAAGGTTTGTGAATAAATCAGACAGATTAAAAGAAGACACAAGTATAGAAAAGTACTGTAAAGTTTATTAGCACTACAGGCATATAAAAAATACACTTAACATTTCTGTTATATTTGTAACAAATACAATCAAGCAAAATATCCCATAGGGAGTTTTAAAATAAAAATCCACCAAAAGAAAGCACGCCCAGGCGTAGATTTAAGTGCTTTAAGTACTGCCATTAACTTAACACCAACTACATAGAAATAAAAGTTTCATAATAAAAAAGGGAGGCCATCTGTTTGTCTGCAAATATAATATGTCCTTTACAGTTTACATATGGGATATATTAAACACCAGAGACCTTTGACACAAAAAATAGTAAGTACATTTTGAACATACCAGCCGGTACAGTTTCCAAAGTTGATGCACATAGCCCTGGAGTTGCAATTGTTTACATGTTTTCACTGTTGTTTATATTAATCTATCATTTACCTAGCTGCATTTTTTGTGAATGGATGTTTGCTGGTTTAAAATAAAAGTAATAAAGTAATAAGTAATTAAAATGTGTAATAAAAACTGTTCTTGCCTTGTTAAACCATCTCAGTTCAGATTTCAACACTGATTCTTGTTTTTCCTGTTCTGGGCTTTCAGCTTAGGAAAGAGTCACGCTTACAAATATTGCAAGTTCATATATATAAGTTGATTACTTTGGTATATATACAAATTCTGTGAAGATTTTCACATGAAAGCACAAGTGTGAATCAGTGAAATCATTCAAGTTCAAATCAACACATTTGTAGTTAGTGCTTTATGTTAGGTTCTGTTTAGAGATGCACTGATCCTGCTTTTTAATAAAAGAAAACAATTTGTGTCCATTCAGTCATCATGTCCTCACACTGGTACCGTTCCAAAGATCACATGTACAGTGTTGATGCCCTTTAATATCATGTGGTTGTTTAGTATCTCCAAATATAATAGAACCTGGAAGCAGACAAAAAATATGCTAGACCCAATTGAATACTGATATTAATGCCAAAATTTGAAATACTATTGATGCATCTCTACATGTTTCTGGCTGATTATAAAACTCATTCTTGCTGCACTTTCATCTCCACTGACACGCAAAAAGCTTTTTGTGTTATTTTTTTTCTTTGGCCAATTCCCACCCATTAGTCAGCGTGTGTTTAAGACAGCTACGAACCAGTGAAGGTGAAAACTAGTATGTACAAAATGCATGTGTAGTGAGCTGTTTACCATAGATAAATGAACCACCGCCCTCTACCTCTGGATACGTGTACCTCTAAACTGCTCGTTAAATGAATTTAAATCTAAAAGCAAAATTGTTAAAGTATATGTACATTTATACACAAAAATAAAAGAAGGGTCACAAATTCCCAGAATTCGATTGTGGTGGGACAAAGATGATTTAGTTTTTCACATTAACGGACAAACACAGTAGTGGCTCTTTCACTAGGACAATGCACCTACAAACACTGCCTTGTCCATAAGCAATGTGGTTATCACTTCACATTCACCTCATTATTCAGATCTCCCTACATTTAAAAAAAACATTAAACAATGGAAAAAATCCAGGGGAATAAAGCACATGGGGCTCTAGACATAATTTCAAAAGCTGAAAACTAAAAAGTGTAAAGGAATGGAAGAAACACAAATTTATCACATTACAGAAAGAGTGCTTTGAAGGGGATTACAGAGGAAATGCTGTGTTTTGTTTTTTTTATACAATTCCAGGAATTTGTGGGTCCCCTTTGTATATTACAGTGTATATCCACAATGGAAAATATATATACTGTAGACATGTCTACAGATATTTAATGCCCATGTTGGTGATCGTATTAAGTTCCAAGTGGTCTTCACAGTAATTTGAGTCCATATTTATTGGCTCACCCATAATGATATATTGTTATTAGTCACACAGGAGTGTGGTCCACTATAGGCAGTCTTAAATGTGGTTTCTCGATCTCCATCTGTAACATTGAATAAAATAAAAATGAATCATTATTATAATGCTGTCTAAGGTAAGTGTGAAGTTAACATGTAGTTTACAGGTAATCAGTTATGAGAAGCTAGTAAAAGTAATGTCATTGATTAGTACATCAGTTTGATCAAATCATTGTTACTTAATAATAATTTAAGCTTCAAAATAAACTCAGAAGGTCAAAAATTATAAATACAAGGAAATTAATATTTTTTTACCATCCTTGGCTGCCTCTGCCGATGCTTTCTGATAAAAAGTGCCACAATCAGTCCAAACAGGATTACCAGTATCAATGTTATGGGAACTCCAACTGAAAATCCTGTATGAGGTTCATTTCTAGTTCCTGTGAAAGAAAAAACAACAAGCTGATCATTTTATTGAACCATTTTAGGCAAAATGAAAATCAAGGGCAGAAAAGACTGTACTGCTGATATTGTACTCACCTGGAGTAGGCAGAACAATATGAGAACTTGTATGACTCTGGCTATTTATATATGGCTCTGTAAAAAGAAAATCACTTCACAATCATTTACATTTTCTTAGCATTTCTCAGCATTTCTCATTTAAACTGGAATTCAAAAAAGCTCAACATATACTAGCTTACCTTCAACATTCAATGTAACTTTCTGCATGTCTTGGAAGCTTTCACTATCAAAAGTATAACATGTAAACTCAGTCGCATCTTTCAAGGCCACATTACGAAGAAGTAGTGAGCAGTTTCCTTTTGCAGACAATAGGAAGACTTGGGTTCTGTTTACATAGAATTGATCTTGTGGATGGTTCTCACAACACTGATTTACAACTATCTCCTCGCCAATCTGCCATACAACCCTTTCAGTATCTTCAGAGCAAGGGCATGGCAGCATCACATTCTGCCCAGCAATGACGTTTATACTCTCAGATGTCTTTGCTGCTTTGCTGTCTGTAACATAAACATATTAACAGAATCAGTACATATACTTCAGATGAAAAATATGATAATGCAAGAAAATAATAACTGTTCTGGACATTTAGTTTATTCTGCAGCATAAATAAAGAATACCTAATACATGCTGAGGTATTATGTAGTAATATCTCACATAGACCATTATGGTGTAACTTGTTTGGTCATATTGACTGTTTAATAATTTTTTGCAAAATATGGCTGATGTGGAAAATTGTGGCATGTGCAACTACTCCATAATAGCATGTATTTATTATTATTATTATTATTATTATTATTATTATTATTATTATTATTGTTGTTATTATTTTTAGTATTATTAATTTGGTTAACTTGATATTCCTTAATACAAGTCAAATGAAGACAACTTTAGAGCTTGTTTGAAACTTTAATCACTTCCTGCTCTAAATTTGAAACTTTATTTGGTAAATAATATTCTAGGAACAATCACGAAAGCCATACAAAAATCTATGCTTGTACCGCCCCTGGGGTGGTCCTGCATGTCACAAAACCTCCATGTCACTGAAAATGAATGCAGAATGGCTTAGGTAGAACAGTGTTGAGTTACTTTATACTAACATGACAAAAAAGGGGAAGAAACGTAACCTGCATGTATAAAGCATGCACTTACATAATCCAGGCATTTTATAACCAACAGTATTGTCTGGTGAAATAAAAAACCTGACCTCTTGAGCTCTAACCACAAATAATTATTAAACCACAAGAATGTGCAAGCATATTCAAGTCCATAAAAAGTGGATGGTAAGTGTAAATCTGAATATTAATTTAATGATGAGATGATGGAATTAAAATAAAAAGAACACTAAATGCTACTTCTAGGGAATAGCAACTACACACACACACACACACACACACACACACACACACACATTCAGTGTATATAAATTATATATTTATATAATATATATAGTTGCACTTCCCTTGAAGTATCATTCACATCACTTTGGATGTTTCTGGTTATCATGTAGTCTGCTATAAGCATGTATATATACATATAAATGTCCAGGCATATGTAAAAACGGGTCTCAGACATAATACTTATTAGTATTATTTTGTATCAAACTATTTCACTTACAAAATCTTGGTTTACAAAGACTACTTCCTTTGTTGCACTAACCACTTAGAACTTTGGCTAATACAAACACGCCCATGTTTATTCAAACTGAAATGTTGATTCACTAGATAACTATCGAAAAATCCTTTATTATTACTATAAAAAATACACAGCTTTGACTGTGCAACATTAAAAAGTTTTCAATCATTAGAATGTGAGATAGATTTAGTTTACACATACTAAAAAAAAAAAACTTCTGTCACTATATCTGGGAAGGACCAACAATGCTTGAATAATCAAATCATTATTTAAAATTGCATAAGCCACAGCTGTTTGGATTTTATTTCTTCAGGCAAATTATCCAATGTCTGAAACTCAAATGTTGGCTTACCAAAGCAGAACACAGCCAAGAGCCACATCACAACAGCTGACCTAAAACAGAAAAAAAAAGATTAGCTGTAACACACACACACACACACACACACACACACACACCCATCCAGCCTACTTTCAATGCAGTTTCTGGATTTTGTTCACTATCTAAGCACAACCACTGCAGATGTAGTCAAAGCCAATCTAAGCTCAAAGCTTGTATTTTCTAACCAATTTTTGCTAGCTTAACAAAAGGTTACTGCATGATGCACTAAAATTGGAAAAGACTAGAATCATTATGTGTAAAATCCTGAAGAACTGTAGAGTAAGATTAATTAAAAAAACAAAATGATCACACATCAGCCTGGGTGCATATTCATTTTAAATATGCTTATGCTCATTTATTCAATCATTCATCTTCAGTCACCACTTTACAATGATCAGTGTAGCAGGAGATCTGAAGCCCATCGAAAGCATTAGAATGTAACAAAACCTAACATGTCTTTAATCTTTCAATTATTAAAAAGAGCATGTCTGAACCATGGAACTTGTTCTTTCTACATTTTGAAGTTCTTATGTAGGGTTACCAAGGCCCCCTGTAGCCCAAGGTATTTATTTAATGCTACATTCACAATACTGAAAACGAACATCCCAATTGCACAATCTGGGTTTTCTCAAAGCCAAGATTTAATCAGCAAGGAAAAGCTGGTTAAATGCAACAGAGATAGCTGTGCCTGTGAATGTGTGCAGGTGTTGCTTCATGTTTTGTCTTGTTTTAAAGATTGACAACAAAATTGATGATTGTGCAAATGCATGGAAGTTTCTGTATTATTAGTGCCATTATGTACCCTAATCATATTTGACAGATTCGCCACACTTTAATTATTCTGCCCACAACTGGCCGACATGAAAATGTTTTTAGTGTGGGCCATAACTGCTGCTGTTTATTTTAAACATAATTTTAAAAATAATTGATTTAAATTTAAAAATAATCTAAATGTAAGTTATGTAAGCTATGTAATAGTTTTATGTAACAGTCCCTTATACTGTATCTATTGTACGATCTTCTATTTCTGCATCTTCTTATGAACAGAGTTAACAGAAATCTAAAACTCTAATCTAAGCTGTTAGAAAATCCCACGGTCAGAATATTTCCCTTACAAATCATTGCAATGTTTGTATAAGTTGAACCTGTAGTGATTAGGGAGAAGTGGCTTGTCACCAAAAAGCCATTGTGTGCTGCCTGCAGCCATACAAATTTTTTTACAAACTTCTACTCGGTGCCTAAGAATTCATATTGGAGTTTTAAATAAGAATATACCACATAAAGCTTATTAATCAGTTTGGGTTATCCCAAAAAAATCCCCAAGCTACAGTTGTTTGTGCGTCATTTGTACAGTACTGAGCTGCTTAGGGCATTGAGGTCTTTGTGTGGAAAACAGGAAATTATTTAAAAAATTAATTATTAATGCGCTTGTAGATAAGTTACAGTTTTAACACTTTTAATATAAAAACATATTCCTTTATTCACTCACTTTTCCTTCCCACTCTCTCTCTCTCTCACTCACACACACACACACACACACACACACACCGTAGCCACATTTAGTTGTGCAAGTCAAGTAATCAACCCAGCATAATGCTACATCGATGAATCACCATCAAATTATATTATTCTGGGTTAGGGTTAGTTAGGGCACTAACCCTGTACCCATTTTACTGTTCCGCATTTGTGTGAATTGCTCTAAATGTAAAAAACACAGATGAATGAAGAAGTGTGTTTTTTCTGTGACGTTGATCATAAATATTAGTACCAGATAGGCTGGTCTGAGGATTCTAGAATTTGCTGATATTTTGACATTTTCAACCACAACATTCTCTATAGTTTTTCACAGAATGGTGCAATAAGCAACGGATATTAAGTGAGTCACAGATCTGTGGGTGGAAATGCCTTGTTGAAAAGAGAGATCAAAATGGATAGTTTGTTTAAAGAAAATCAAGTAACTCAGTCACTATTAACAAAGCAGTAGACCACAACATGTAACATTCCTGTCAGCAAAGTACCTGAGGCTTACATGGGCACAGAGGCTCCCAAACTGGACAGTTAAAGGAAAGGTCTTTTTACAGTCTTCAATTGTCCAGTTTCTGGGAGTCGAGGCACATAATAGCTTCAGATTCTTGTTCTTGACTGACAAGAGTGAAACCTACGGCAGTCTATTGCTGTTGTAGCGCATCCATCTGAAGTCCAAATCAAACCAGTATTCGCCTGAGATCGTTTGCCAAGGTGTTTGACAATTGATTGACAAGGTGTTTTAGGCTGCAGATCTTCTGTACAGTGGATTTTTCTTAGCTAATTCTGACACCAAATTTGTGTGTTTAACAAAAAAAACAAGATACAGTTTCTGAAATATTCAAACCAGCTTGTCTGGCACCAACAACCATGCCACAGTTAAAGTCACAAAAACACGTTTTATGTAAGCCTAAATTTCTTAGTTGTATTTGCATGATTTATGCATAGTGCATAAATCATGTAAACAATTGTCATGACACATAATTGTCTGGTTAGATAACTGCATGAATGAGCAGTTGTGTAAGTGTTCTGAATAGAGTGACCCTGAGTATGTATAGGCAAACAGTGGGGTCCAAAATGAAAGTGTAAGTACTATCATTTCTACTGCGATTTATAGTACTGACAACAGTTTGAGTGAAAAGTGAAATCTTTTGTTCACATGACTCGTAATGAGAGTGTTTCAGTATTGCGCATATTCCCATTTTGCTTGATTTACAGTGTGAACAAGTTTGTGCAGCAACCTTGTGAAAATATTTCAGATTTTCAGTGTGTCTGAGACTTTTGGAGTCCACGTATATATACAGTATACACTTTATGACAGAGTAATAGAAAGAAAGAAAGAAAGAAAGAAAGAAAGAAAGAAAGAAAGAAAGAAAGAAAGAAAGAAAGAAAGAAAGAACGAACGAACGAACGAACGAACGAACGAACGAAAGAAAGAAAGAAAGAAAGAAAGAAAGAAAGAAAGAAAGAGTATTTAACGTTGCCTCTGCTGTATATGTACATTCTTTACAATATTAAAAACAGAAAATGGCAGGTTTTCTCTAGACAGTTTTCTGGATTTAACCGAATACATTGTTTCAGTTCCTTCTTCCTCATACTGGATTCATTACTTTGTACAGGCAACCCCCAAAATGTCTACTTTCTCGGTTTCTTTCTAGTCTATTTGTAAGTGCGGTTCACTTTCGATTACTGCACCGTTCAAGAATGCACAGTGTCACCTCTGTAAAAAGTCTGACATGTTTCACAACAATTGAATTTTATTCTTTAAAACCAAAACGTTTAGTATACGTAAATAACTCAACGGAAAGTACAAACGAGTTATCCAACAATCCCACATACACACATACTAGAAAATCAAGTCGAAAAAACGTGCAAGAGACAAACCTTGACATTGCCGTGTTTATGCAGTTTCAGCTCTATGATATACAGCCCTCTTGTCTGGACTCTTGAGCGCGCGCGTCTCTCCTCTACCTCTATCGCATGCGCGGTCTGTGTCTCTCGCGCTCTCCCTCTCGCCCACGCGTCCTTTCCTATTGGTTAATTATTAATGCTAATCTAAATGACCAGTCTACTTTGGTTTCTGATGATGACACACATTCACCTCAATAAAAACACCCGTGCACCTGCACTTTTATGCAAATATCCAACCAACTAATCCTGTGGTGGCAGTGCAATGCATGAAGTCATACAGATACAAGAGCTTCAGTTAATGACTGTAAGATGTCGAAGCAGAAGATTAGAAAATTATTAGCTGTGTCCAGTTTTGGTGAAACTGTTCCCAAAACCTGTATTATACTCTAATGCAGGGGTCACCAACCTTTTTGAAACTGAGAGCTACTTCTTGGGTACCGATTAATGTGAAGGGCTACCAGTTTGATACACACAGTTTTCAGTTTGATCTGAAATAACAAATTTGCTCAATTTACCTTTTATTATATGTTATTATTAATAATTAATGATATTCATCTATGTTAAGACACTGATCATGTTAATGATTTCTCATAATAATTATCAACAATGATTTAACAAAGTAGGAAACAGTTATTTTTAGAAAAGGCTCGCGGGCTACTCATGTGGTCCTTGCGGGCTACCTGGTGCCTACGGGCACCACGTTGGTGACCCCTGCTCTAATGTTTCTGTCTTACAGGTGTTGCACCCAGTGTGTGTTTTTTCGCTTTTCCATTTGTAGTGCATACACCTCAATGCTTAAATTGTTTCTTCTGAGATGCTCACCACAGTCGTAAAAAAGTGAGTTATTTTCCTCTTAGCATAAACCATTCTGACCTCTTATAGTCTGACCTGACCTGATCTTTCAGCAGCTTGGTTTTTGCACCATTCTGGATAAACTCAATGAAATGTTGTGCACTTTCCTAGAGAGATCATCCTCTTTAGAAAATATCAGACAGCCTATTTGGCAGCATAAACCTTTTAACTTGTATCTGCAGGACTTTATGAATTGCACTGCCAAAACATGACTTGGATAATTGCATGATTGAGTAGTTCAGATGTTAGTACTAAAGGGTGTTGATTAGTGTTTGATCAAATGTTTTAAACAGCAACACCAGTTTCACATCTAAATAGAAGACAGTTGTGTTGCAGTTGTGAGCCGTTTGTAATTACCTGTAATTATTTTCTGCATTAGTTATTCAGAAAAGGTGGACATAATATGTCAAACACACACGCGATCTGATTTATTATTAATAACTCTTTAAACCTTCTTAATAATCATCTACGCAATACTGTTTCAACATAGCAATAATTCTAGGACCTACTTACAATTTATAATATAATAAGTTATTAATTAGAATTTTTTTAATACATTTTTAAGTTATTAAGTTGTTATTCTTTCACTGATCACAAGCTCTTAAGGACCAATCAGCAACAAATCCTGATGCTTGTTCAAAACTGTGATGAGTTTTGATTTTAGAGTGCACTCTAAATGTTCTCCATTGTCACAAAGATAAGGGAAATTCTTCATAAATTCATCAGATTTACAAGAATTTTCTTGCAATTGTAATCTTGAAGAGAACTCTAGCATTGTTTCAAGATAACATCTAACCCTCATCTGTAAAATATGTGCAAAAAGCAACATAAAAATTATTTCTCTGGATTAGGGGCAGCTGTTCAACTGACAATAAATATTTAAGACACACGATTATAACATAGAAACAAAATTGTTACTCTGAATAAAGATTGTATGCTTGCATCCTTCTGTTTTTGTTTTCTATTTTTATATATTCTATATATTCTCTCTAAAAATGTTAAAAATAAAACTACAAAAACTGAAATTTACAAATTCTATATAATACTATAGAATCTATGAACTCTTTTTCCAAAAATGTCACAGAAATGTTTTTTGAATTCTGTAAAAAAAATCATAATAATAAAAAATGCTTTCTTTCTTGTTTTCCTATGTGCTGTAGTTATGTATTAGGGGTTTAGTACTTCTTAAAAGGTAGCATATTAATGCATAAACGTAATACTTTTCAGATATGCTGAATTTCCAGCACATGAAGCCTATAATATATGACCTCATTAAAGGATGGTAACATGATAACTGGAACATAATTTATTTGTTAAGATATTTAGATTGGAAGGGTTGCTGCTAAAACTGTTATGAATGGCCATTTAAAACCAAAACTGAGATTGTAAAATTTCTCTCTTGCTCATGTGATATGTCAGCAGTTCCTCAATTTCAGTTATTTCGACTTGACTGAATCAGTCTGAGGTTGTATTTCCCCAGGGTATGTAGTAGTGTAGTGGACTTCATAGAAACTCAGGACTTGGTTTGTGGGCAACATGTCTTTTCAAAGAACTTTCCTTCAATTAAAATGGAATTCAATGTGGTGTCATTTTAATACTGTTTGTTGTGCTTGTTTATTTTTTAGATCTCACTTGACTGTTCAGCACAATAACAGGATGTATGTAGGATATGGCTAACCAGACTAACCCCGATTCAGTTTCTTAACATAACTTCCTCAAAGGAAGTGGGAATGAATGAAGCAATTTGCTAAAAATTAAATTTTGTAGAACTTCACTCAGGATGCAACAGTGACATCTACAGGGCAAGTGCAGCAACAGTACTGAATAAATCCAGTACCGATCGAACAGATTCTTTCGAACTGTCTTTTGCAAATTATCAAAATATCCCATTCGATTGATTCAAGTTTGCATGTAGAATGTTGTTATATAAGTTAAAGCTTGTATCTAAATATGGCACATACAGGAATTTATAAACAGCTTACTGGAATGTATCATTTGTACTGATCAATTAAAGGGATTGGTTTTTTTTTGGTTTTTTTTTAAAGAAAGACCAAGATTACAGATTCCGTACTAAAAATAAGATAGATTCATGGTTATTGGGGTATTAAGACAACTGAGACATTTTAACAGAATTAATTGGAATTACTTTTTGTTTTTCCATGAATAGTTTTCTTTGGATCGTGATGTTTTTGGCTATGTTAGTGTTTTACAGTTTTTCTCTTATGCTAGCCTTGAGCATTATCTGTATAGTCTAGACTCTAGACTATACAGATAATGCTCAAGGCTAGCATAAGAAACTCTAGACTCTAGACACTAAAGTATCCTTTGCATATACAAATGAGTATAAACGCTGGCCTTATTAAATTTTGTTTAGACTATACCGGGTCCTACTTAGAACCCTGTGGTTCTGTACTTGGCAAATAGAAACTTTTACCAAAGAACTAGTTCTATGTAAAACCCTTGCAGAGCAAGGAACCTGAAGTGTAAACTAACAGTAGGCCTACACAACACATTCACTAAGCTTTTTGAGTCAAGAACCACGGAAATGACTGCTGTAGTCAAAAACAAATCACCAGTCAACAAAAATATATTTCCTAAAACATTATAGTTTGCCTTTTTAATGAATAATTTTGTGAAATAACTAAACTAAACAGGTGTTTTCTTTATTTGTACCATACCATATAGTGATGGTTTAATATATCACAAAGGCTGCATTAAAAACATATACTGTAATCGTAAAATTGCCTCTGGTGGTGTATATGTCTTGCATCATCCTTGGATTCCTATTGGTGGATTAGCGAAGAAATTTGAGACAGCAACCGTTAAACTTTCAACTTGAGGAGTCTGCCATTTCTGTCCGTTCATACCCTCAGGTAAGTTTGACATTTTTGAAGTCATATTACTGAAATATTTAGTGACATCAGTTAATACATATATTTGTTAGAGAAGCAATTGTGTTAAATGGTGATACTAGAAGCAAAATGGATAATATTTACCTAAATTAAAAATACTGTTGGGTAACGTTAGCACTGACAGGCGTCGTAGGTTCAAAAATCCCTGTTAAGTTGATTTTGCTCCTGTTTTTAAATAAATTAAGTTACAGTCTCCCTTTATTTTCTGTTCAGTGTTAATTATACTGTCGGTAACAGTAAGATATTTGTGTTATTAGGAGAGGAGCTTCGAATCAAAAGCGTGACTTTTTATTTCAATGAAGCTGATCGTTAACGGTAAGTGTACTATAGGCGCTGAATCAAATAAAAGCGAACCCGGGTGGAAGGCAGAGGCTTTTACACATATTCGGTTTGCGGTGAGTATTTTTTCCCAGACTTATGTTAACAGGTGTAAAAGTTCTTAATGTTGGCCCTTTTGGTAGCACTGTATTTTAACTGATGTTATATTAATGTAACGTAATATAGTCTTCATTTGGGTTTCCATTATTTGTGTTAATTATCATTTATTAATCCTAAATAATTACAAACTCACAGCAATCTTACATACTGTATTGTATGAGTTTTTATGTACTCTTATTTTTTATAGCTTTAAAGCTCCGGGTCAAGCAGTTTCTAAGACAAAATACACATCACATGCTTTTAGCGCCATCACCCGACCATTAAAATTAAATACATTTCAGTAAAGAATACTTTCTCGTTTCTTTAATTCTGCATGATAATTCGACCAGGGCTGATCCTCGAGTCAAGACTTTTCCCCGGTGTAAAATAATGACAGTAGCTATTTATCATTGCAAGTTATAGCTAAGTGGGCTACATGTATGCAAAAAGTGTGTTGTTTTAATAATGGGAACATAAGGCTTTATGTCGGAGGAAAAAATTATAATAAAATGTGCATAACAATGCAATCCAGAGCATTGATGTAAAGGAAATCGAGTCGAAAAGTCGATTCCATTGACTCCTATGGTGGAAGTCTGAGTCGACTCTGAAACACCTGGAATGGAACACCACTAGATGCACACGCTGAATCAAAGTGATGATAGAGCATGGTTATAATTTAGCATTTAAATGTTCTAAAGCCAAAAATATTTACTTGTGTTTAATGCATATTTGGTTTGTGAAGTGTTATTTATGCCCTGTTTTCTTTCCCCCCACTGGAATAATCACATAGGTTTTAACATCTGTGTTTTGTGTGTGTCATTTTGATTACTTTTTCATGTCTACAATTTTTCTTATTGAACATTCTGTCTCGGAAATACATCACTATATTTTAGTCAATTGCTAACTCCAGTTTCTGTACCTAATGTACAGCAATTTGTATCTGTTTTTGGGTCTTGTTAGGAATGCTGCACTCATTTTATTGCCAACACTACTTAAAGAAAATGCCAGCTTTCTCTACTGTGTAGATAGGGTCTTCGTTAGTTTTATTAACATTTGAGGCACTTGACTTGAATTAAAGGAACTGTTAATTATGAGGTGATTTTATTTTAAACAGGGCAGTGGTGGTCCAGTGGTTAAGGCTTTGGGTTACTGATCATAAGGTCAGGGGTTCAAGCCCCAGCACTGCCAAGCTGCCACTGTTGAGCCCTTGAGCAAGGCACTTAACCCTATCAGCTCCAGGGCCACCGTACCATGGCTGACCCTGCGCTCTGACCCCAGCTTTCAGATGAGTTGGGAAATGCGAAAACCTTTAAAGCATTTCACTGTGTGTATGTGACAAATTAGATTTTTTTTAAGTCTATTTGATGACTGCTAAATGGTGAAAATGACCTAAAAGATTAAATGTTTTACAGGAACCCAAAGGTCCTACACAAACCTTAGTGTTTAACAGCTCTTTTGATCTAATCAAGGCTGAAAGTTTCAACATTATAATCAACAACATGAACATTATAAAAGAGGCAGACATTGACATGACCCATGCCTGTTTGCAGTCTATTTTCTTTTTAATGTGCACGTTCTTCCACGTTTACCTTGATAAAACATACATTTTTGTGCTCATGTCCATAGTTACAGTGAAGGGAAATATAATTCTTCAATGTGCAGAAATAACCACATACATGCCCAATATAAACAAGAACAAGAACAAGAACCAGGAAGTCCTGGTTTGTTAATGTTTACTTTTGTATGGTTCAGAAAATATTCAGAACATTTCACATTTGCAACTTTTATTATATTATATAATATTGGACACAGAATTTAGCTATGGACTTGAACCAGTCTCTAAATGATTTTTTTTTAATCAATTTTCTCCTCTGTGATACAAGTCTTGCATGAGACAGCTTTAAAATAGCAGCACAACAGATAGGATATGTCTTGTCATCCTGAGGGGCACAGTACCCAAAAGAGCAAAAATTGACATTCCCTCTTGGCTAGAAGAATGGCATAGTTTCACTCCCTGCAGTAACATTAGCTAATTGTTGGCAGGTGTGAGCACATATGAATAGATGAAGGCTGATAGTGCTTTTCTTAGTGTGTAATGTGCTGTGACACTGCAAGATCAGGAGTTCAAAAGACTGGCTGGCTTCTCTGTCTCAGAGAAAGCACCTTAGCCTTTACCCTACACAGTCAGGAGTAGCTGTCATATGATAAGGGAGAGCGAGAAATTAAAAAAGAAAGAAAGAAAGAAAACAGTAAAACAGTCATGATATTGTGGCATGTGTGAATATAACATGCCACACTACTTACAGTAGCCTTATACTGTGCAAGATGTGCCTTTAGGTGATGTAAATCACAGAAAATCAATAAATATCTAAAACATCTGTCATTCTTTGATTTTGTGTGGCATTAAACAGTAGAAAAAAACTGTTTTGAAATGTGATACAAATCAATTATACCTGCTTTTATACATTTATACAAGATGGCTGACGCACATACCCTGCAGACATGTGGTGTGTCGCTTGTGCACATTTTGCTCAGCACTATTACATTTTTTTTACACAAGAAAACATAAGTAGGTTTATAATTGATCGCACAAGCATGGGGTTAGTCCTAAAATGGAAGACTTTCAAGCAAATAGGGTTGAAGGCCATGCTCAGGGACCCAACATTGACTTGGACCCACAATCTTCTAAGCAGTAACAAAGCCATAATTATGGAATGACTGTGCCTTGAACCATGGACCCACAGATTAAAATGCTGATACTCTTCCAAATGTGCCTTCTATACAACTGCACACTGAGGTTTAATCACCTAGTTTGAAGAATAAGGAATGCATAATTCATGACGTAAAATTTTATGTCTGGCTTGATTAAATGCAACACCAGGGATCGATTTTTTAGGAGCACAATACCTACAGACTAAGCAAAGCAAGTAGAAAAACTCCAGGACCAAAAACTCATTCTGTTGATGGGACGTTCTGGAGTAATTTCCATCTCATTTATACTTTAGAACAATCAGGCCTCTCTCGCTTTGTCTCCAAAACTCTTTCTCAACTCGTTTATAAAACCCTGTCCATCCTCGTCACTCTGAATAAACCTCTCAAAAGACTGAGTTGTTAGTGCACCTGCAGGCCTCTGATGGACATTTGGACGAGAGTTAAATACCTGAGCCTAGCTCCACCCACGCCGTTGAAACCACGCCTACTTTTCCCTATTCCAGCCGTTTCACGTTGTGTCACGTGACTTGGCGCCAGCGCATCTGCGCATCTCGCACTTTTACCCCATTAAACGCATCAGACAGCGGAGGATCGAAGAGAGGAGATTTATACCGATTAGTGGACGGCGTTGCAGCGCTGCAGCAGGGATTACAGCATGGGCAAAAGCACGGCCTTTGCGCTCCTGATAGCGGCGACTTTGTCGCTCGCTGTCGAGGTAAGAAAACATGGATATTGTGTAACGCGAGAGAGCCTTTCCTCCCTGCTCGCTTTTCCCCCTTTACGGCATGGGAAGCAAAAGCCGCTGTGGCGCGATAGGCCTGGAGGATGCAGACACAGCAAATACTGTCAACACCAGCATCCAAGCCTGGTGTATGTGTGTGATATCGGTGCTTCTAAATATCAGGGATTTACATTATCCGTTGGGCTGGATTCATAGATTCATGGCTTCTCTGATTTGTTGTATAATGCTGCTGTAGTGTGTGAAGGGTACTTGGATGACACTCACCGCAAGTGGCAGGTATTTCATATGAATAAGCCCATCATGTCACCCAAACCAGATGTGAATATTATGAATCCTATTATTCCATTGTGGATAACACTGGATCTGTATTTTCCCCATTTCTTTATATGGATGAGAGGAAGCATTGCAGTCTGTCGGGTTTTTTTAGACGCTGATCTGCAGGCTTGGGATGTTTACTGCAGGGATTTGGTTGATTATTTGCATGTTTTTAAAAACACGTAAACATAAACACCGAGTTAAAATCTGCCAGACGACTGGGGTCTGAAGTTGCGCCACTGAGACGTCACACTTTTTGGTGAATTAGAAATAAATAATTCGCTCCTATTCTTTTCCTCTTTAAACATTCACTTTGTTTGGGTCCGGATGAGTAATGTGTAATTGGTGTGTAAACGAGGTCGAGTAGAGGTGTTGGTAAGAACGTCGTCGAAATGATCGCAGTGTCCAGTCGGATTCTGGATTCGGATGGAAGGAGATGCTTTGCTTTGACAGAAGCAAGATGGCGGCGAAGAACTGCGGCGTTTTCTGTAGCCGACACGGCAGCATCGTTCAGGCCCTGAGCAGCCGGGCTGCAGTGATTACCTCACACACACACACACACACACACACACACACACACACCTACACCTTATGTCATTCAGCACAATGTTGGGAAAACGACACGCTTACACTTATTTACACTCGTGTAGTGACCCAGTGTTTGCTCTCAGTGTCTGCCAGTGATTCATCTCAAGTGTTGTGTTAGTGACAATGATGTGTGCTTGTTTGTGTTACTGCGACTTCAGTAACTGCAGAAATGCACTTCAAGCTGCAGTAGTTTTATATTAGGTGTAATAAACATCTCATTGTTTATTTATAAAACGGTAAAGCATTGTAATGTTTTTCTTTGATTGAAAACACCAGAGGATGTGTGCTGTGGAGCCCAGCCATCTTTGTCATCCAGATGTGCAAACTGCTTTAAACAAACTGATCAGTTTTGCCCCCTTTATATACACCTTGGAAAACATACCCTGGACATACTAATTGGGCAGTTTGTTATCACACAGTACAGCAAACCTATACAGTCATCAGTTTTCCATTGCCAAGTCTACTACCTGTACTATTTCTAGGTACCTGTATTGAATGTGGCCACCAGGGTACACAGTGTACTGAGGAAACGCTTAGGAGACCAGATAAGAACTGTGACTATGTGCACATGCGACGTAATAGTTCATTAGAAATTGGGTCGATAGCTGTAGAATTTGCCAAATGCTTGAGTCAGACTGTTTTCTCAATCAGATTCAGAAACGCCTTGTGCATATGTTCAGTGCAGTTGTGTACATGTTTATGTATATAATATTCTCTAGTATGGGATATTTGTCAACGGCTGGATACTATTATGGTCCTGGATCTGACATAATAACAGTTAATAACATCAGCCCTGTAACTGGGGATGGCTGTGGTTTGCCATGCACCGACAGTTTGTTTGTTTTTTTTACTCGGGACATGGGGAGGAGCTCATAATTCAGCCCAACTCTAGTGGATGCCTGGTAGTTATTTTCTTATTTGTGTCGACTTTTTGCTTGGCTTCATGGGCCAGAAGCAGATTACAGAATGGCAACAGTAACAGATTCTTTGTTACTCTGAGGAAATATATGGAGGACAAAAAACAACAGTTCTATAATCCTTGTGCTCAGTGGAGCTGTAAGTTTGTTAAGCGTTAGTCTCTGTCTTTTGCTGTTGGGATGTGTTTTCTGTTACATTCATGGGCAAAGCCAGGTCATAATCAACACATTAGAGCAGCCAGAATAAAGCTCGCGCTCTCTCTCTCTCTCTCTCTCTCTCTCTCTCTCTCTCTCTCTCTCTCTCTCTCTCTCTCTCTCTCCACATCATATATAAATTTTCACACTGTAATTAATGTTTATTTTGAATAAGAACAGAAATGTTTTGCATAACTGTCCTGCTAACCCTACAGTCTACATACACTTTGTGTGCAAAGCATCTTTCCGAGAATGAAAGAGTTGTACTGTTCATCGTTATTTTAAAAAGCTACGTCTGGCAAAATGTCTATAGAGAGCAGCACTGTGGTGGTGTGTACTGGGACTGAAAATAGCCTTGGGAGCATAATGGTTTTACTCCAGCAAGCATTAATCCAGTGAGATGTACAGGCCGATACTGTGGCAGTCAGAACTGGCATGAAGTTTACATTTTAATTGATGGCAGAGCATACAGCACTACAGCATGGCTACTGGTTAAATTGTTCAGTGATATTCAGAAAGCATTTTCTGTGTAAGTACAGCTTCAGGGAGAATATTGAATTTCTTGACTAAAAGCGAAGAGACTTGAAGGTGTTATCTTTCTGTAGGAGATTTTGCTGCAAAAAATACTTTAATATCGAAGAAATATAAAAAAAATTGAATGGATATCTTTTTTGTATGGTGAAATTACTTTAAATGGGAAATTATTTGTTGGGATATTTTTTAGAGGAAACAATCAGCTACATACTTGCTGCAAACATGCATCTTATGTGATATGATTTGTTGTTTTTATTTTTTGACTTGAATAGATCTATCCAAATTTATTACTGCCAATTCCCATACTTTGATTCTGCATTTTGAGGTAATCAGTGGTTGTGGCAGCAGGGGTTTGGCCGAGCGCCGGTTTTGTGAATGGAGGGCGAGGCCAGGAGCAGGGAAGTGTGGGAATGACACACCTGAGGGGAATTGTATGTTCATTCAGAACAGGTCCTGCCCTGAGTGGTTTTCCTGTCCCTGAACCGTCAGCCCTCCTACAGTGGTTATTTAACATTTTGCCTTGCGTTTATGACCTTTTTTTAATTTATTAATTTTAATAAAAATAAAAAAAACATTGGAAGTGGTAACGGTGTTATAAATCTGTTGAACTTCTGATCAGAAGGTCGTGAGTTCAAATCCCACTGCTGCAAAGCTGCCACTGCTGGGCCCTTGAGCAAGGCCCTTACTCTCAACTGCTGAGTTGTATGAATGAGAGAATTGTTTGTTGCTCTGGACAAGGACATCTGCCAAATGCTGTAAATGTAAACATCTTCAATGTAAAATATGTCGTTTGAGTTTTGCTTCTTGTACATATATTTTACTTCAATGTTTATTATTAAAAATGCTTTGTTTCTTTTACATCAAGGTTGAAAAATATTGTTCATAGAATAAGTCACTAACAGTCACTGCTATTCAGTAATTTGTGAAGCAATCTGTTTTGTGGGAGAGAGATGAAATTTGGCTCATGCAACGACGAAAAACATCCTGACACGATAGACCTCACATAATTATATAGTCCTCACATAAGTATATAAAATACTGGCAGCAGTTTACTGTTTAATGTCAATGTTGTCAATTGTCCTATAGCTTAATCAAGTGCAGAAGCTCACCCATGTCTCTGGGTCATGTCTCTTGGTGGTAGGTGCCATCAGACGACTCGGTGGGATTGCTTGCTGAGCCTCAGGTGGCCATGTTCTGTGGGAAACTCAACATGCATATCAACGTCCAGAGTGGCAAGTGGGAGTCTGATCCTTCTGGTACCAAGAGCTGTATCGGAACCAAGGAAGGAATTCTACAGTACTGCCAGGAGGTAAAGGGGGTGGGGTAGGGTGAGTTAAAGGGCAGTATAACCTGGGAGGTCAAATATTGTCTATAAATTGAGGTTAAACATTAATTTATATATACCGTATTTTCCGGACTATAAGCTGCTACTTTTTTCCCACGCTTTGAACCCCGCGGCTTAAGCAATGAAGCGGCTAATTTAAGGATTTTTCCTGGATTTTTTCCGCTTTCACAAGCTTCATGCGGCCAAAAAACGGAGCCCCGTAACATAAGACTAATGAAATTGCCGAACGGGTTTAAATTCTTTAAAAAACTCAGTGGGTGCGGCTTATTTTTGGGTGCGCTTAATAGTCTGTATATAGTATATATCTAATTGTGTGTGTGTGTGTGTGTGTGTGTGTGTGTGTGTGTGTGTGTGTGTGTGTGTGTGTGTGTGTGTGTGTGTGTGTGTGTGTGTGTGTGTGTATGTATGTATGTATGTATGTATATGTATGTATGTATGTATGTATGTATGTATGTATGTATGTATGTATGTATGTATATTACAACCAGGACCAAATAAAAAGATTTACTGAGTAGCTTGTTGTTTTCTTAGGTGTATCCTGAACTGCAGATCACTAATGTTGTGGAGGCCAACCAGCCAGTCAGCATCCAGAACTGGTGTAAGAAGGGCAAACGTCAGTGCCGCAGCAATGGACACATTGTAGTTCCCTACCGCTGCCTGGGTGAGTAAGTGTGTGTGCTTTTGTTGTGGATGTCTTTTATTACACATGCATCTATCTTGTGGCTGGGAATGTGACTTGTCCATCACAGGGTGTTTGGCTGTTGTCTCAGCTAAAGATAATACAGTGGAACCTCGGAGCTCGCGAGGGTTAGGGACCAAGACCGGTCACGAGTTCCGAATTTTCGCGACCTTTTGATACGCCCCTTCCAACCCAGTAAAAACCCAAAGAACACTATACGAAATCAATTTAAATTAGTAAATAACACTATTTCACTCCATAACACTATTAGACTATTTTAACAATACTTTATGTAAATTAACAGCAATTACAATGCTTAATTAAAAAAAATTAAGTACAGGTACAGTAAAGTATGCAGTAGAGAAGTACAGAAAATACAGTACAATACAGTACTGAAAATACAGTAATGGGTACTCACTTTATATAGTATGCTGAAGTGTGTTTTAATGAGATAAACCTTGATTAGAAATGTTAAAACTAGCGTTTTGAGCAGCTCGCGGTTGCTCACAAGCCGATCTGAATGAGAGTCGCCGGTCGGAATGAAAGTCGCGAGCATGCGAGGTCGCGAGCTCCGAGGTTCCACTGTACATGATTACTCAGCAAGCGATTTTCATGTTTGTGTTTGCCAGTGGGTGAGTTTGTGAGCGATGCCCTTCTGGTTCCTGATAAGTGCAAGTTCCTACACCAGGAGCGAATGGATATGTGTGAAAGCCACCTGCATTGGCACACTGTGGCCAAAGAGGTCAGGATCTACAGCACACACTGCACATGTTCCCTGTACATTTTCAGCACATTTCCTTGTAGAGAAACGGTAAAACATTTGCAGCAGGGTTACATTATTCGTAACCTAAATTTAAACGGTGACCTACTTCTAGTCTTAATGCTTACGCCGACACTTCTTTGTTGGACCTGGCTAAGCTAAATAAATTAGCATTAATTTACTGTTCAGACTAATTGTGGTTAAATTAATTTTCCAAAATTTCCTTACTGAACCTAAAACTAAAGCAGCCTCCATTCCATACCAAAATGAAACACAATATTAAAATCAATAAACGCCTAAGACTGTCATTTTTATAATCCTTTCCCTTCCTCTTTCTCATCCCTCCTTCCATGCCGGCAGTCATGCGGTGACCGATCAATGAATTTGCATGACTTTGGAATGCTGTTGCCATGCGGTATTGACCGTTTCCGTGGTGTGGAGTTTGTGTGCTGCCCAATGGAGGAGCAGAGAGACTCTGAGGCTGAAGAGCAGGAGGAAGCCAACTCAGACGTCTGGTGGGGAGCCGCTGAGAATGAATACACAGACAGGTACTTTCATACAGCAGGAAGAGTGGTACATAATATGATCATCCTAATAAAGTACACCCTGAAACATGACATGCAGTACATGATTCAAACATATGGATTTAGAATACTAACTGTCAGCGGGTGAACACGTGTTTTCCTTCTTTGATTTCAGCATGACCAAACAAGCTCCTACAGCAGAACAGCAGGAACTGGAGTCTGCTAATGTGGATGAAGAAGATGACATTGGAGACGATGTTGAAGAGGCCTGGGAGAATGATGAAGATGGTGATGGTGTGGAAGACGATGAGGAAGATGATGAGGATGAGGATTCTATGAATGACCATGACTCCACTGAGCAAGCTTCAAATGTTGCTATGACCACTACCACTACAACGACCACTGAGTCTATAGAAGAAGTTGTACGAGGTAAGACACATTTGCTTGCACGTTTTTGTGTCTTGGCAGATGAAGTGGTATTTATCATTATCCGACCTTTTTATTCCCCAGGGTTTGTCTAAATAAGCACTGTTGTGTTTGGAATTAGAGTCCTTGAGTGCATGTGAATCCACTGTGTGCAAGGCAAAATGAGTGTGTGTGTATATAAGTGTGTGCATAAAGGCCTTCTAGTGAAGCCTATTCATTTGGCTGATGTTTTGCCGCCAGTCTTGGGGAAGTTTAGTAATTTCTGCAAAAACAAGCTCCTGTGTACTTTAATAGTCATTGAGCAATATACCAGAAATAGATGGAGAAGAAAACACAACAAAATTAATGTGATCTTTGGCTACAATATCTACAAAATACAAACTGGCTCCTTTTTTTTACAGGAGGGGTAAAACAATACAGCAGTCATGTTTGTGCACTACAGCATTTTGTATTTCATGCAGTTGCCTGATTATTCTCCTGATTCTATCTCTGAAGTGTGTGTTTCTGTGCATGCCAGAGCTGGGGCTTTATCAGACCACCTAATCATGAACATGTCTCCTTATCAGTGTAATTGTAAAGATGGCCATTACACTTGTATTCTTCCTAAGTAGTTTTTAATTTGTAACTGGAAACTGTCTGCAAGCATTAGATGTTTTAGTGTTTTCTATTTATAAATCACTTGTAGGTCTGCAAAAATAGACTAAGTTTTAGCGGTAGCATAAGTTCATAAGTTCTGCTAGAGCCAAAAGTGTCAAATATGGACTCATCTTTTTTTTTTTTATAAAACTTTGTACCAGTAGTTCATTGGAAAAAAGACTAGTTGTTTCCAAACTTTTTACAGGCACTATATATATATATATATATATATATATATATATATATATATATATATATATATATATATATACATATACACACATACAAACATACATACATACAGACTCTGGAGCATATAATTATCTTCCATCTTATTTTTAGAAGTGGTCTTGCCTGCAGCTCTGGTGTGTACATGTGTATAACATGAAGCATCTCTCCTTTGTCAGCCGTGTGCTGGGCTCCAGCTCGAAAAGGCCCGTGTCGTGCCAAGTTGTCCCGTTGGTACTTTGTGGCCAAGACAGGACGCTGTGCTCCGTTCACCTTCGGGGGCTGCGGTGGCAACCGCAATAACTTTGAATCAGAGGAGTACTGCATGGCTGTGTGCAGCAGCAGCGTGTGTAAGCCTCCGAGACCACCTGTCCTGTCTAGAAAGGGAGAGTGACTCTCTCTGATAACTCGCACTGTGTCTCTGTGTTCTCTGTGCTGCACTGTGCCTGGTTGTGTAAATGTGCATGGGCCCTATGAAGGGCCTGTTTGGAGGCACTGACTAACTTAAAAGCATATGTAAATGCTGAAAGAAAGAACAGTATGAGCTATTTGTTTTTGTGTGTTTACTGTTTTATCACTCGTGTTGATATTTTCTTTAGCTAACACCCTGCATTTATCTCTGAAACTACTAAAATATGTTCTCTGTAGCACTACGTGTTTTTCTTGCACTGTTTGCCTCTGTAGTCCAAGTTTGGCTGGTCTGACCAGTCTCTGGCGATGACCCACATCTCTCTGGTTTCCACACAGTTCAGCACATTGTTTGGCGCTGTGAGAGACACTGTCTAATACTACCATTTTGATAGCACCTACACACACACACACACACACACACACACACACACACACACACACACAGGAGCTGACTCACCAAAATCTGGAGTCTAAGTTTCATACTCCCACACACTTGCACTCTGACACACTCGGACAAAAGCACACAGAGGTCAATGTTTGTGAACAGTTCACACAGACAACAGCACTTCCTCTACTGACACATTCTAGTATTTAACTTTAGACTTTGAGATTACAGCGGCTTCTTTCTCACTAACACTATCAATGTCTGCTGCATTATGCACCTGTCTTTTCATGAAGAGCAAGGTTTGAAGGAGGACTGCATCAGTTAAAAAAAATGACTAACCATTTCTGTTTTGCTTGTATTGAAAATGTTTGTTTGAATGATAAATTTGCTGAATTGCTTCACAACCAAGTATCTAGTATTGTTGCATCATGATTTTTTTTTTTATTTGCTCTGCTCCAATTTAACCCCCACCTTAGTACCCACTATGGCTCCAAGCCCCCCTGATGCTGTGGGCCGCTACCTAGAGGCTCCTGGAGATATTAACGAACATGCCCACTTCCAAAAGGCTAAAGAGCGTCTGGAGGCCAAACACCGTGAAAGGATGTCCCAGGTGGGGCCCACAGAAAATACCTTAGAGTATGTTTTGATCAGATATATTGTTTATAGTCTTGTAGTAGTGCAGCTTTTTTTGCTTTCAGGTAATGAGGGAGTGGGAGGAGGCAGAGAGGCAGGTTAAGAGCCTTCCCCGTGCTGATAAAAAGGCTGTCATTCAGGTAGTTAAAAAAAATAGATGTGATATTGGTGATCGAATTCATACAAACAATAGTACTGAGCTGAGTAACAGATTAAAATGGCAATTTAGTATTTAATGCTCAAAAAGGCCATCTAAACTGTTTACTTAGCAAATTCACTACTGTAACAGATTGTATTACTAATAGCAATACAAAGATGTTATTGTGAATGTGGTAGGCCTTATGTATGTGTATATGTGTGTTCTTGTGCACAGCATTTCCAGGAGAAGGTTGAAGCATTAGAGCAGGAGGCTGCCAATGAGAGGCAGCAACTGGTAGAAACTCACATTGCTCGAGTGGAGGCTCTGCTTAACGATCGGCGACGTATGGCACTAGACAGCTTCCTAACTGCACTACAGGCTGACGAGCCCCGGGTACGTGATCTTCAGTGTTGAACCTTCTATAAACTAGCTTCTTCACTCACTGAGTTAACTGTAGAACATCATGTTTCCATTTTGCAGCCTCGACAGGTGTTTAGCTTGTTTAAAAAGTATGTGCGTGCCGAGCAGAAGGACAGACAGCACACGCTTAAACATTTTGAGCATGTACGCATGGTGGACCCCAAGAAAGCAGCCCAGATCCGCCCTCAGGTATTCACATCACTGCCTGCACTTAAACAGTATTCAGCCAAATAGAACTGTATGAGAGTGTCACCTGTAAACCTGTTGCTTGTAGGTATTAGCTCACCTGCGTGTCATTGAGGAGCGCCTGAATGAAAGTGTGGCATACCTCTACAAGGTCCCGCAAGTGTCCAGTGAAATCCAGAGCCAAGTGGGTGAGTACTAAATGTTAATTGTTTACATTTTGTTCTGTTCTCCAATTATTATTTTTTTAAATATGTTTTTTCAATTACATTTTCATTAATAATCATCTAAAGTGATGGCAGAAAAACTCTCAAAAATCACAATATAAAACTTATATAAGTTTTAATATATACAGTGCCTTGCGAAAGTATTTGGCCCCTTTGAACTTTGCGACCTTTTGCCACATTTCAGGCTACAAACATAAAGATATGAAACTGTAATTTTTTGTGAAGAATCAACAACAAGTGGGACACAATCATGAAGTGGAACGAAATTTATTAACTTTTTTAACAAATAAAAAACTGAAAAATTGGGTGTGCAAAATTATTCAGCCCTCTTAAGTTAATACTTTGTAGCGCCACCTTTTGCTGCGATTACAGCTGTAAGTCTCTTGGGGTATGTCTCTATCAGTTTTGCACATCGAGAGACTGAAATTTTTGCCCATTCCTCCTTGCAAAACAGCTCGAGCTCAGTGAGGTTGGATGGAGAGCATTTGTGAACAGCAGTTTTAAGTTCTTTCCACAGATTCTTGATTGGATTCAGGTCTGGACTTTGACTTGGCCATTCTAACACCTGGATATGTTTATTTGTGAACCATTCCATTGTAGATTTTGCTTTATGTTTTGGATCATTGTCTTGTTGGAAGACAAATCTCTGTCCCATTCTCAGGTCTTTTGCAGACTTTATCAGGTCTTCTTCCAGAATGGTCCTGTATTTGGCTCCATCCATCTTCCCATCAATTTTAACCATCTTCCCTGTCCCTGCTGAAGAAAAGCAGGCCCAAACCATGATGCTGCCACCACCATGTTTGACAATGGGGATGGTGTGTTCAGGGTGATGAGCTGTGTTGCTTTTACGGCAAACATAACGTTTTGCATTGTTGCCAAAAAGTTCGATTTTGGTTTCATCTGACCAGAGCACCTTCTTCCACATGTTTGGTGTGTCTCCCAGGTGGCTTGTGGCAAACTTTAAACGACACTTTTTATGGATATCTTTGAGAAATGGCTTTCTTCTTGACACTCTTCCATAAAGGCCATATTTGTGCAGTATACGACTGATTGTTGTCCTATGGACAGAGTCTCCCACCTCAGCTGTAGATCTCTGCAGTTTATCCAGAGTGATCATGGGCCTCTTGGCTGCATCTCTCATCAGTTCATCTCCTTGTATGAGCTAAAAGTTTAGAGGGACGGCCAGGTCTTGGTAGATTTGCAGTGGTCTGATACTCCTTCCATTTCAATATTATCGCTTGCACAGTGCTCCTTGGGATGTTTAAAGCTTGGAAAATCTTTTTGTATCCAAATCCAGCTTTAAACTTCTCCACAACAGTATCTCAGACCTGCCTGGTGTGTTCCTTGTTCTTCATGATGCTCTCTGCGCTTTAAACGGACCTCTGAGACTATCACAGTGCAGGTGCATTTATACGGAGACTTGATTACACACAGGTGGATTCTATTTATCATCATTAGTCATTTAGGTCAACATTGGATCATTCAGAGATCCTCACTGAACTTCTGGAGATAGTTTGCTGCACTGAAAGTAAAGGGGCTGAATAATTTTGCACGCCCAATTTTTCAGTTTTTTATTTGTTAAAAAAGTTTGAAATATCCAATAAATTTTGTTCCACTTCATGATTGTGTCCCACTTGTTGTTGATTCTTCACAAAATATTACAGTTTCATATCTTTATGTTTGAAGCCTGAAATGTGGCAAAAGGTCGCAAAGTTCAAGGGGGCCGAATACTTTCGCAAGGCACTGGATGTATGCTTAATGCATTAAAAAGCATTGTTTTCCAGAGAGAGACTCATAAGCCTTAATTTGTGTCCGTTTCTGTATGTCTGTGCAGCATTGCTTCTGGTGCGTGTGCAGGCCGAGACCACTCAGCAGCTCTCCTCTCTTCAGTCTGATATGAGAGTCAGTTACGGCAATGACGCTTTGATGCCCCCTGACAGCACCCCATCTGTTGACTCCGTGGCCGTAGAACAGGACAACCTGGGCTTTATCCACCCCGAGAGCTTCAACCAAGCAAACACTGATAATCATGGTACACTTCACTCACACACATGGACATTATCGCAACCACAGTGAAGAGAACTCGCACACAGGGACAGCACAGCAGCTTACAAAAGCCCTTAGAAGCTGTTATTCCTGAAACTAGAACTTGCAAAAATCACTTTAATGCCTTTGTTTAATTGTTAATTCGTTTAATCGTTAATTAAGACTTTCATGTTATCCATGAAACATATTAAAGATAAGTTCAGTGGTGTGTCGTTGCAGAGGTACTAATATTTAGTGTTTCTGTACTGACTACACTTTTACACTCAAGTTAAAGCAAAAAATATGGGCTTTGCAATGTACATAAGTAAAAAGTAGCTATTACTACTACCTTTTTTAGTGTCATGGACCTCACATCATATTAATATAAAATAATTTCTAGATTTATTAAATGAATGCATCCAGGCTGAACAACATCCATATAGAACACAAGCAGAGATGATCATGTGATCGTGAATGTCTCTGTTCTCAACCAGGAAATGATATGCCATTGGTAAGTTGAATAAGCAGCGCAACGGCAAGAAATAGGTTGAAAGACTGAAAATGGAGCGCAATTAGTAAAACAAAATATTGATCATTTCACCAAATAGATTCAAACTAAAGTAGCGAGCCTGGTTTGAGAATGTAAGAAGTAGAAAGTGCAGATATTTGTGTAAAAATTAAATGAGTGAAAGGAAAAAGTTGTGCGAACAATAAATAGTGAAGTAAAGTACAGATACCAGAAAAATCGACTTAAGTACAGTAACAAATTATTTGTACTATTACTTCCCACCTCTGCTTATTAGCAATGCTGGAAGTTTTGTAGTATGTAATCACGTCATCTTTGTTGGTCTCAGTTGAACCTGTAGATGCCCGTCCAGCTCCTGATAGGGGACTTCCCACACGACCCGGTGAGTGCCTGTTGTGAAGCTTTTATAGTTACACATTAAAGTTTTAAAGCAGTATCTATCAACCTTATTTTCTATAGTGTGTTACTCATTGGCACAGTAAGAATTTCAGCATGTTATCCTGTACTAAAAAAAGGGAAACCCTTCTCAAAACATCAGATGCTGGACAGATAGGCAAGTTGACCATCTGTCATTAACTTTGTTTACCCGTAAGGAAATGGTGTGGCCTGCAATAATATAAACACAGACAGTATGTAAACCCAATTTAATCACATAATTACACATGCAATTTATACGATTCACAGTGCGGAGAGAACAGTACAAAAAAAGTACAAAACAGTAAATTTAAATAAACATCAGGTCCATAAATATTTAGTCATTAACAAAGATATTGTTATTTTAGCTTCATACCATTCTATATTGCAGCTGAAATTAATTACATGTATCTCCACAAGGAGATCATTTTGTATTTGAGGGTATCACAGACATGGTCTTAGGATGAGGGGAAAATGTGAGAAATTCTTATCAGTTCTGTCTTTATGTAGTTTTAACCAAATGCTTAATACTCTATTAACACAGCAAAAAGTAGTTCTGGATACTATTTCTCAGGTTTTGAGTGTGTTTTTTAGTGAAGTTGTTAATCATTCCAATCTTTTTTCCTGTTTGTGTTTTTGTGTAGTGTCTGGCCTAAAGCCAGAAGAGATGCCAGAAGTGCGGATGAACACTGAAGAGAGGCACAGCACTGGCTATGATGTACATCACCAGAGATTGGTATAAACACTTAAATGTAGTTTAGCATACACATTAAAGAGTGACTATCATGGACACGGTGGTACAGAAAGCAAAGGTGTATATAAGCTTCAAAATGTTTTAAGTGTAACTGGAAATGATGTAACAAGGTAGAAGGTTGATGGGTCTGTTGTCCACTCAGGTATTCTTTGCAGACGATGTAAGCTCTAATAAGGGAGCCATAATAGGCCTAATGGTAGGAGGAGTTGTCATCGCTACCATCATCGTAATCACCCTCATAATGCTGAGGAAGAAGCAGTACTCCTCCATCCACCATGGAGTCATAGAGGTCTGTGCATTAAAGGGTTTTTTTTTTTTTTTTTTTTTTGCAAGTTCTAATGCAGCGAAGTTCTTATGAAATAATATGAACTATACACTCCATGCCCTAACCGAGCTTTTGTGTTCAGGTTGATGCCGCAGTGACTCCAGAAGAACGCCACCTCAGTAAGATGCAGCAGAATGGCTATGAGAACCCCACCTACAAGTTCTTTGAGCAGATGCAGAACTAAGTTTTCATTCTCCCCCATATCACTTCCCCACTTTTCATCTCTCTCCATAAGGACAGTATAAAAATTTAAATAATAATAATATATGCTGATCCTTCATCTGCTCTAGTGCTGAACTCATGGAGATGAGCGTGGCTTCAATCACCAGACCATTTCATCCAGTCACACGAGTGTTCACATTGTTTGCACAGAAAAGCGAGGCATGTGGTTGTTTTGTTTTGTTTTCTCCTCTTTCAGCCATATGTCTGTCCGGACATCTGCACCTGTCATTTCCAAGCATTAAATATCTTTCTGCATTTCACCTGGTCTATCTTTCCAGTCCATCCATCTGTTTTCTCTGCTCTAGCTCAGTCTGTGTTCCCTTCTTTTCTGCACTTATTGGATGCTTTTCCCCTGTCGCTCTTCTGTGGCTTCCCTCTATCGTCCTGTCTTTCCTGGATATTCGGACAACAGCTATGCTGGGCTCACGTGTGACTCTGAATGCGAAGATGGCCAGAAACAAGAATAATGTAACTCGTCATTTTGAGCTTTCCATTTCCGGACCGGTCTTGCCCAAGGTCTGTGTTTTTTCCAGAAAAATATATAAAACAAAAATAAATAAAAATATATATATATATACATATATAAATAATACATAAGAAAAATATTAAAGTTTGTTTTTTATTGTGTGTGATGTATTGAGACAAGGCATAAAATAGATGTACCTATTTAGTGCATGGCAATTATGACTGAGAGGTTTCAGATCCACATGCTGGCATCAGCCACTCTTAATGTAGAGATTATAGGAGGATTGTACATTTTAATGTTTTCTTGTGGTCATGTAATTTGAAAAAGAATAGCAAATTCCAAATGTCTTTAAAGCTTTGTTGAGACAGAGAAATGGTGTAAATGAAGTCAGTGCTTTTCTTTTAAACTATTTAATAACACGCACACTGCTGCATGGGGCTGGGCAAGCTGTAATAAGTTAATTGAAGTAAAATACTAGCCCATGAGTTCTGTCGGTTTCCTATGCATTTCTTATGTTGTGTTTGGGCTTTTTTTTTTTCTGGGGTCTATTGCTTTGGCTCTGTTTACTTTCATTCCATCTCAGGAGTTAATAAGAAAACAGTGGATTTATTGTTTTTATACACCTTTTTGGAGACAAATATATTTGACATTTGCATTGCTTTCTGTGACATTCACAAATACTAAACGGCATAGATTTTTGTCGTCTTTCCTGTGTCTCAGAAGGTCAAATGGGCATTACTGCTTACTAGAAAGTATTAGAACCAAAATGAGGGCAATCTAACTATGTGGAATATGACTTAAAAAATTCTCAGCTGCTCTGCAGGCATCTCCTTCTAGGTTGGGAGTGGGATTCATTACAGTACAACATTACAGACTTGCTCAAATGGTTCAGACATAGTACTCTGTATAATGCGCTTAAGTCAGGTGTTCTGGTTATGCAAGGATACTCAGAGATGAGTGTCTGTGGTCAGTGAGGGGCAGTGAAAAAAGGAAAGACTCCACCTTTGTCAGACTCCTCCTTTCCATGTCTTTTTTTTTTTCTCCCTGTGTATGCATCTGTCAAAGTCATTGGCTTAGACTGGGGAACATGCTTTCTACACTGTATCCCATTAATAAAAAGTTTTGAATGTACATAACTTTTTCATGTCTGAATTTAAATGTGTTGTGTGCTTGTGTGTGACGCATAGACCCGACTCAGCTATTCAAAAAATCATCTCTTTATTTCCCCCTGGTGGACAGTTAAAAAGTACCTCACCTCGAGGGAGTCAGAACATCAAAATAATAATAAAAAAAAAAACATCATTTAGAAAGGGAAAATATCAAAATACACTGCCATTGTGGCTATCAAAAACATAGTTTATATACAATGGAAATGCAGCCAATGCTACCCTGCAGTCAGAGGAAAAAAGCATACACAAAAATCAAAGCTCAAATATGGTCATTAGTAATTTCATTATCTCACTCACTCACTTACACACACACACACACACGCAAGCCCAATCATGCTCTCTTGCGGGACCTGCTATACTGTCCCATAACACTCATTCTTTTATATATAGATATATACACACACTCGCTCATAAAACACGCATACACATATTCATAAATGCA